>NC_089802.1:74969627-75029627 GCF_029633855.1 Hoplias malabaricus | reverse complement strand
TGTGGATTCATCTTCTACACAAGTTATTTCCTCCTCATCTGTTGACATTGTCTGTCAAAGAAATATGTTTTATACTTTCTGTTTCTGAATCTAGCCATCATTAGCAAGAGAAGTTAGACTTGTATAGTCACACTAACTGTGAGTTCACATCTATCATTAACACTCTGGTTGCTTCAAGTTTTAACATATTAAATAAATGTCATACAAATATTTAAACATTAATACTCAAGGTTTCTGAGCTAGCTTCAGTACTGAGTAGAAATTTAGACGACTGCCTTGTATTGGGTCACTGGGCAAATGTGTCTACCAAGCCATTAGGCTGTTATGAATGTCCATAACTGAAAACAGTGCTGAGTAATTCATTTTAGCAAACTCACTGTTAAGTGTTTTACAAGGAACCACAGACACAATCGTAATATAAACGAATTAGAAAAGACAGAGCACTGTAGACAACATCTTTATATTTAAGGGGTGTCCATTAGAAAAGAGAACACAAAAGAGCTCTAGAAATATCGCCAAAAATGCAAATGGATTATCAACAAAGAAGACATTTTCACACATTAAGCATGAAGCTGAAGGAGGAGGAGTTAGATCTTCTTACAAGAAAAGTTTCCTGAAAGATGATGCTTCATTCTTTAAATTAGAGCATTGTAGTCCCCACACGAAGCCTCTATTTGGTTTCATCTATCTCCACCCCCAGTCCACCTTTGAAACTCTCAAAAAGGGACAGGCAATAAGGCTAGACATACTTTCTCGCTCCAGGCTCATATGCTTCTCATGTTTATGTGTGTTATGGGTGGGCGTCATCAGGGATCGGTAACATCGGTTGACTGATTTGCAGAATGTGACGTGTCATCTGCACCTAATGCCGAGCTGAACCAGAGGGAGCGCTGTAGAAGTGTAATTGACCACATCAATTTTTATTTTGGTTGTGGGTTGGAGTTCCTCACCGGGTGACTGTCTGTGAGGAGTGTGGTGTGTTCTCCCTGTGTCTGTGTGGGTTTCCTCTGGGTGACTGTCTGTGAGGAGTGTGGTGTGTTCTCCCTGTGTCTGCATGGGTTTCCTCCGGGTGACTGTCTGTGAGGAGTGTGGTGTGTTCTCCCCGTGTCTGCATGGGTTTCCTCCGGGTGACTGTCTGTGAGGAGTGTGGTGTGTTCTCCCCGTGTCCGCGTGGGTTTCCTCCGGGTGACTGTCTGTGAGGAGTGTGGTGTGTTCTCCCCGTGTCCGCGTGGGTTTCCTCCGGGTGACTGTCTGTGAGGAGTGTGGTGTGTTCTCCCCGTGTCCGCGTGGGTTTCCTCCGGGTGACTGTCTGTGAGGAGTGTGGTGTGTTCTCCCCGTGTCCGCGTGGGTTTCCTCCGGGTGACTGTCTGTGAGGAGTGTGGTGTGTTCTCCCTGTGTCTGCGTGGGTTTCCTCCGGGTGACTGTCTGTGAGGAGTGTGGTGTGTTCTCCCTGTGTCTGCATGGGTTTCCTCCGGGTGATTGTCTGTGAGGAGTGTAGTGTGTTCTCCCCGTGTCCACGTGGGTTTCCTCCGGGTGCTCCGGTTTCCTCCCACAGTCCAAAAACACTCGTTGGTAGGTGGATTGGTGACTCAAATGTGTCCGTAGGTGTTAGTCTGTGAGTGAGTGTGTGAATGTATGAGTGTGTGTGTGTCGCCCTGTGAAGGACTGGCGCCCCCTCCAGGGTGTATTCCCGCCTGGTGCCCAATGATTCCAGGTAGTCTCTGGGCCTGTGACTCTGAACTGGATAAGGGTTACAGAGAATGAATGGATGAATGAATGAATGACATAAAGGCCATGAATGACCAACCAGATTTAGCCCAAATAGTAACGTTCATATAACGTCTGTTGTTTGGTTTGTTCAAATGACTGTCTGTGAGGAGTGTGGTGTGTTCTCTCTGTGTCTGTGTGGGTTTCCTCCGGGTGACTGTCTGTGAGGAGTTTGGTGTGTTCTCCCTGTGTCCGCGTGGGTTTCCTCCGGGTGCTCCGGTTTGGTTTGTTCAAATGTTAAACACGGCTGGTGTGTTGTGTTATTAAAGAGCAATACATTTCAGTGGTTAATTAAAACAAATGGGTCTTAGGTTGTAATTACATTTTAAATGACACTTTTTAATGAGTTTTACACTGGTAAATGAAAGATGACCCACTGTCCAACTGTGTTGTAAACAAACAGATTCCAAGACATACATCCTTCTTATTCCATAATGGCACTGGGTCCTCTGAATTATGTGCTTATTTTGTAGGTTAAATATGAGTAATTCTGCATATATGCTACCAGTGTGGTAACACTCTTGTGCTCTGGAAGGATGATGCATAAATAGAGGCCTACTATTTGATCAAATACATAAATAAAAATCTGCTACTGACAGTGATGCTACTACTGCCAGAACAAGTTACTCACAACACTGAATTAAACTTGCTGGCTTGACTGAAGAATTTTGGCAAGTTTTCCAGGTTTTATGCCAGTTCTATTTACATATACTTTTGCATTTACTCCAAATAGAAGACACTCCTTGGTCAATGCAAAACATGTTAGTGTTACTGGTCTTGTTTTTCAGAGGATTAGATGACATTCAGAGGAAAATGACTGTACAGGAAAGCATCAGGTTTAACCCTATGTCTGTTTTTCTCAGGTTTAGAGCTGGTTTCCTTATATGGCATGAACTACAAAATGATAGTCTCCGATTCAAATCTTAAGCAGCTCCTTTCAGATGTCACACTGATGTCTAAAGCATACATATTAACTCCAATAAAGGTTATTATTAATAACAGCAATGTTTAGATCACATAAGTTATTAAGAAGGCAAATAAACAATATCTATGCCTATAAAGGGTGATTGATGCTAATCGCAAAAGCTAAGTTAGGTTAAAGAGACGGCAAGGGTGTATAAGCTTTCAGTTCTACAAGCCACAAGCTAACAAGAAAGAAAATAATCATGGTGCCAAACCCCCTCATACAGCTTCGATTCTGGGAATGTCTGTTCTGGGTGGCCAGAGAGCAAACTGGGTAAATATCCCAGAGCTCACAATGTCCTGTTTATAGCTAGCATTCTAATCTGATCGCTAGATAGGTGTTTTTTCTCTCAGCACAGAGAGTGCCTAGTTAGCTTTTTTTTTTTGTGCTTGGAAATTCTGTTCAACTCAGGAACTGTATAATTCACAGAGGAGTTGAATTTCATGAGAAAGCAAGTTGTGCAATGCTATGACCCTTGATAACTCACTTTAAAAAGCTCATATGAGTGAAGTCCTTAGAGTAAATACTAACTTTTAAACTAGGAAGTACTGTAAAAATGTGAAAATGTTAACTGTGGTATGACTGCTAATTGTGAACCTGTGTGAATGCTAACTGTGGTCCTTAATGCTAACTGTGAACCTGTGTGAATGCTAAATGTGAAACTGTGTGAATGCTAATTGTGGTTATTAATGCAAACTGTGGACCTGTGTGAATGCTAACTGTAGAACTGTAAGAATTATAACTGTGGTCCTTAATGCTAACTGTGGACCTGTGTGAATGCTAACTGTAGAACTGTAAGAATGCTAACAGTCGTCCTTAATGCTAACTGTGGACCTGTGTGAATGCTAACTGTGGTCCTTAATGCTAACTGTGAACCTGTGTGAATGCTAACTGTGCTTATTAACGCTAACTGTGGACCTGTTTGAATGCCAATTGTAGAACTGTAAGAATTATAACTGTGGTCCTTAATGCTAACTGTGGACCTGTGAGAATTCTAACTGTAGAACTGTAAGAATGCTAACTGTGGACCTGTGAGAATTCTAACTGTAGAACTGTAAGAATGCTAACTGTGGACCTGTGTGAATTCTAACTGTAGAACTGTAAGAATGCTAACTGTGGACCTGTGTGAATTCTAACTGTAGAACTGTAAGAATGCTAACTGTGGACCTGTGTGAATTCTAAAAAAAAAAAAAAAAAAAAAAAAAAATAAATAAATAAATAAAAATAAAACAGATCTAATACAGGTTGTGGTTGAAGCTTAGCTTTAGCTTGCCCCATATCCTCTCTGGTTACTATATTCCCAGTGGAACGCCAGGGTGGATGATCCGTTTGCCCTGAACACAATCCCCAAATGGCTTTGTCACCATTCCCAAATGTAAAAGGCTGATTAATTTCCCCATGCATATTGCATAAGAGTGAGGAACCATTTTGGACAGTGTGGCTCCCTGATTGGCCAAAAGGGCTCCAGCTTACCTCTTCAACAATGACTCGAAGTCACTTGATGTCACAATGCACTTAAGAGAGGGCTCAAGGACACACACACACACACACACACAGTCCCAAATACCAGAAGGTAAACCTAAACCAATTTGGACATCCAAGAAGGGCATGAAACCGTGACGGATGCAAAGCCACAAATGTTAAACAAAAACACACCTGTACTTCCCCTAGCTCCTCACAAAACACAGCAGCGTTGTAGGAAAATAATTTTAGGAAAGTTTCTCCATTCAGCAGCCATTCTGATGACAACAGGACAGTTATTTCTAAATATATACTGCTTTTGTGCTACGAGGAAGAAGATTAAATATTTGAGTATGATTTGAATTAGAAAAAAAGTTCTTTCAGAGTCTGGTTTAGTAGAAAAAAACCTCCTTTCAACATATTTCTGTCACTTATAAAATAAATGTGATTAATTTAATGAACACACAAACTGTCCTCTGTTGCATAAATCGTGTTTAATATCAAAATTTTCCATTTACTTGCTCAAACCTAACAGAAGATTAGCACCACCCATTGAGTAATAAAGTGTATCAGGCTGTGGAGCAGTGAGATTACATTATTTATTACACTGTATACTTCATCCATGCATTATGTCCTACAGTATTCATCACATTATGGAAAACGTTCCAAACACGAATGATGACACACATGTGAACATCAGCAAATTAAAAAAAAAAAAAAAATGTTTGACTTTAAAAGGTTGATGCACTAAAAACGAACACTTACTTACACCCCCACACTAACACAGCCAAAGCACCAATTTGTCCCCTCAGCAGGACACACAGAAATAGACGTAATGTTCTCCCTCCTCCTCATCTCTCTCCCTCTTCATCTCCACACGTCTCATTCCATCTTCTTCATCAGCTAACAACACAGCCCTGTCTCCTCCCTCCTCTTTTTTTTATCTCTCTACATTTCTCTATGTCCTTGCCCAGTCTTTTATCTGCTTCTCACTGGTGAACTCAGTTGTTCTGTTCTGTTTCAAAACTGAAACAGCTTCCTGGGAGCTGCTAATATAACATTTACACCTCTGCAGCAGCTCTAAAAACATTCATGTAGCCACATTAGCATTCATTTTTGACCACTTTTAAATTCCTAAAAGTTTTACATAATGCAAAGTACTTGCCTAATTAGCATCTAATATAAAAAACATATCAAAGGAACAAAGGAAAAGCACTGAAGACACCTTCTACAGATCTATGTGCATATGTTTCATTTAACATACTTAAGGGTCAGCATTTTCCTAACCCACTGTGTTGTTGGTTTACCTTTAGTTAAAGCCAAACTGTGAGTGAGGTCAGGTACTGGTCCTGGGTAACTGGTTCTGGATCACAAACACCAATCCAACTCATCCCAGAGCTCCATCAGTCCAGAAAGCGGTTCCACTGCTCCATAGCTTAGTGTTGAAGGGGTTTTTACCCCTCTAGACCACGCTTGGCACAGAGCATGGCATTAGTCTCATGTGCAGCTGCTCCAAAGACAGACCAAAAGATCGGCTGGTTATGTATCGGAACTGTAGTTTGAAGGAGTGCCATTTCAAAACTCCAAGTGCTACAACTGTTTTTAATCATACTACATCATCAAGAACATTGTATGTTTAAAATGGGCATATTTAACGTTCCTGGTGTTCTTGGGTTTTAAAACAGCCTGATCCTTTATTTATAGAAAATAACTGCAATATTGGTCAGAAAAACCACAATTCTATTTTCCCACCAAATTGTGAAGCCACACCCCAAGCTTTAACACACGTACACACACTCAAACCTATACACATTTAAAATAGCTGAATTCACAAAGACATTAAAAGACATGCCCAAGTGTCCCATACAGAGGAGAGAACTAAGAGAAGACATCTGTCCACATGTTAAAGAGTTACTACAGGACTATTTACTCTACTCCAACCTAGTAACCCTGTGTAAAACCGTTTCTCGTTCCTAACCAGCGAAAAAGCAACGCAGCCCACCTGCATGACTCCATCCGCCGGCAGAAAAAACTGAAAACGAATGGAGAGGTCTCTGTGATCACTAACAAAGCTGCTGAGTGAGAGAGAGGAAGAGAGGAGTGAGTGAGTGAGAGAGAGAGAGAGAGAGAGAGAGAGAGAGAAAGAAAAAATACATGTGAAACCAAAAATGGTACATTAAGACTTCACCTCCAACCACAATTCAAATACGCCATTGTCACGACCTTCCCCTCCCCTGCAAAACAAATAATATTTGCTGTCAGATGTAAATTGGGGCCCATGAGCTTTTGCTCGTTATCTTGAGATAAGTGAGATTTCCTGAGATATCTCCTGTCATTTTTAACACACCGTTTCAGAAACGCCGTTCACTGCTTTCTACTTTTTCAGCCTGACAGCTAATAATATGCTCCATCGTATGCCGCCCAGAAACGGATGACAAAGAATCGCCTTGAACCTGTGAGTCTTGTTCGGCTGCCTACACTGAAAAAGTTCTTAATGAGTCAGAGATCTAGCTGTGAGAACAAGCGCATAAGTGTGACTCTGTGTATGTGTGTGTGTGTGAGAATTATGGGTGTAGCTATGGGGGTCTCTCCCCCTATGATTTCTGACAGCTCAAAAGTGAAAACGTCCTCCAATGCCAGTAAAAATGTTACTAAATGTAGCGGCCTTGCAGCAATCACCATGGTGAAGTTTACTCGTCTGCATGGCCACCACCGGCGGTGTGAAGCTGCAGGTTTAATCCGGCTCCGCTATAAGGCACGGAACTAGTCATTGTCTTTTCATTCGTACAAGTTAAAGATGGGTGGCACGGTGGCGCAGCAGGTGTCGCAGTCACACAGCTCCAGGGGCCTGGAGGTTGTGGGTTGGATTCCCGCTCTGGGTCACTGTCTGTGAGTGTGGTGTGTTCTCCCTGTGTCTGCATGGGTTTCCTCCGGGTGACTGTCTGTGAGTGTGGTGTGTTCTCCCTGTGTCTGCATGGGTTTCCTCCGGGTGACTGTCTGTGAGGAGTGTGGTGTGTTCTCTATGTGTCTGCGTGGGTTTCCTCCGGGTGACTGTCTGTGAGGAGTTGGTGTGTTCTCCCTGTGTCTGCGTGGGTTTCCTCTGGGTGACTGTCTGTGAGTGTGGTGTGTTCTCCCTGTGTCTGCGTGGGTTTCCTCTGGGTGACTGTCTGTGAGTGTGGTGTGTTCTCCCTGTGTCTGCGTGGGTTTCCTCCGGGTGACTGTCTGTGAGGAGTGTGGTGTGTCTCAAAAGTGTCCGTAGGTGTGAGTGTGTGAGTGAATGAGTGTGTGTGTGTTGCCCTGTGAAGGACTGGCGTCCCCTCCAGGGTGTATTCCTGCCTTGCGCCCAATGATTCCAGGTAGGCTCTGGACTCACCATGACCCTAAACTGGATAAGCGCTTACAGATAATGAATGAATGAATGATGTTAAATATGTGCTACATCTACAGCTTTTACTGAACCGAGTGTTTATTGTTCTGTCACAGGACACAAATTAAGCCAAAACTCACATTCTCCCACTGTTCTGTTTGGACCCATCTCAAAACTACTAGATGAAACGCAAGGTCAAAAATGGGAGATTTGTGTGGTGCCGGTACCTACTCTTCATTACCACTCTGCTCCACAGTAATGTTAAGAGTTGTTTAGTCATTGTGTATTGGCCTGTTGTTGTTGTTTGGGACTGAACAGTAGAGTAGAGTTTGCTCCTTCCTCGTTGCTATGTCCAGCTCTAGTTGGAGTATTATTATCCAAGGAGCGTTTAAACATCTTCAAAAGACCACAGCGTAATTTTACGAGCTGCTGTTGTGAGGTGGATCTGCTGTAGCCGGATATTTTACAGATGGAGAGTTTGTGACGGACATCTGCATTATGTGGCGTAGAGTTCCCTCTGGCCAATCAGAACTCTGCAAGGTTTATACGTCACGGTTAACAGTTCCAGGTGCAGCGGAAAAGCTACACTACAGCAACAAATCTGGGACGTACTGCTCAGTAGATGCCTCTCAACTTGTAAACAAATCTCTAAAAGGAACTTCTGGCTAAAACACAGACAAGAATGTAGATGAAAGAGTTCTGGAGTGTAATAGCGTCAGTTTCTGAGTGGACATCAGTGTGTGTGTGGGTGTACATTTGTTGTGATTCTCGTTTCTGATTCATGCGTTGCAGATGGTGCCAAGGAATGGGTGCCATGCCAAAGAGAAATACAACATGCTAGCCCTGCCAAGTAAAGCTCCACCCCCACACACACACACAAACACACACACGAGTGTATGACACGGAAAGTCAGTAGGTGAAGAAAGTGCATGATTGTGTGTGCTTGTCATTCAAGGCCACCGTATGCTAACTCAAGCTGTAGGTTCCTACTGTGGCTAACCCGCCCAACCATTAGCGTAGTAGCTCTGAAACAGACACACAGATGTTAACCCCGCCCCCACAGGCCCGACAGACCTCAAACACCCAATCACCCGCAGTGTGCTCGCTCGTCACCATGGAAACTTGCGTCAGGCATTGGTGTGTCATCCACAGTGTCATTTTTGGCAGATGGAGGTGGGGTTAGTGTAACAGAGGCTAAAGTGGGAGACCCACTATAGTCTTTATTGGATCCATTATCTGACACGTTTATATATTTAAAAATGTATCTAATAACACTGTTAGGCTACAATATATAGAGTGTATAAATCATTATATACAAATAAGAGAGTATATTATTGGCTAATGTTTATGTCAGAGCTGATCTGTGTTTGGTCAGAGTTTGTATTAGAGCTCGTACAAATAGATTAAAGTCCAAATACTCATGAGATTTAAATTTATCAATAGATGCTCGTCTATAATGTTGCCAATCATTATTCATTCATTTCTCATTCATTCATTATCTGTAACCCTTATCCAGTTCAGGGTCGCGGTGGGTCCAGAGCCTACCTGGAATCATTGGGCGCAAGGCAGGAATACACCCTGGAGGGGGCGCCAGTTCTTCACAGGGTAACACGGATACACACACACATTCACTCACACACTCACATCCACGGACACTTTTGAGTCGCCAATCCACCTACCAACGTGTTTTTTTGGACTGTGGGAGGAAACCGGGGCACCCGGAGGAAACCCACGCAGACACAGGGAGAACACACCACACTCCTCACAGACAGTCACCCGGAGGAAACCCACGCAGACACAGAGAGAACACACCACATTCCTCACAGACAGTCACCCGGAGGAAACCCACGCAGACACAGGGAGAACACACCACACTCCTCACAGACAGTCACCCGGAGGAAACCCACGCAGACACAGGGAGAACACACCACACTCCCCACAGACAGTCACCCGGAGGAAACCCATGCAGACACAGGGAGAACACACCACACTCCTCACAGACAGTCACCCGGAGGAAACCCACGCAGACACAGGGAGAACACACCACACTCCTCACAGACAGTCACCCGGAGGAAACCCATGCAGACTCAGGGAGAACACACCACACTCCTCACAGACAGTCACCCGGAGGAAACCCATGCAGACACAGGGAGAACACACCACACTCCTCACAGACAGTCACCCGGAGGAAACCCACGCAGACACAAGGAGAACACACCACACTCCTCACAGTGCCAATCATTAGCCTACTTTTACACAGCTATTAACCAACATTAGCGCTATGAATCCTAGTAACTAGAATAGTCTCTAAATGCGCTGCATGCTTGATTCTTTGGAAACAGCACTGTGTAAGTGTCGAGTTGCACTAAATTAATTCAGGTTACAAATTATTAGAGTGTAATTTGATTTAAGTTGAGACTTTAAGCATTGAAATGGTTTTTGATGAAATGTAACTGAAGTCTGTTTTACATCCCTGCTGTCTGTGTATGGTGTGTGTGTGCGTGTGTGTGTGTGTGTGTGTATGTGTGTGCTTGTGTTCCAGGCCCGCCTATCTGTCTCCAAACTGCCACTGTGGACCAGGCGGTACAATAGGGTCCATTCTCTTGGCCCCCTCTGCCTCTCTGCGCTCGAATATCTCGTTCAATCAGAGCTCCCCTCTGCCCATACAATAGACTCCTTCTCTCCTATAATTCGGCGAATCAAACGCACACACACAGACCCATTCCATCTCTCTCTTCCCAACATTCTCCCATTTTTCTTTTGATGAAAACGCTTCGCCACTGTGATATAGAAATGACTTCTGATAATTACAGTTTTCCTATCCTCTTGCTTTTATTTCTTTCCTATTTTCTTTGGCTCCCTTGAGGTGGACCTTGGTTTTTAATGCATGAAAGGTGTGGTAAAAAACAAAGCTGCTATTGTTATGATTCTCTACTCTTTCGTGTCCTCTTCCTGAAGGTCTTCTAATTCTAATGAAGCCTTGGGGATAAGTGTCATGTTCCCAAAACACAGCAAGACCCACCTGATATTTTCACATGCTGCATTAGCTCTGAACAAACCTAGCTCCTATTGTTTTAGGGGAAACGACACATTTATACTGGCTTTAACCCCTAACACTACAGTTGTACTATTTACATCAGTAATCTTAAACTGTATTAATCAGTAATTACTATTAACTGTATAGTAACTACTATAAAACTAATTAATTACTAATTACTCATAAATATCATCAAAAGTATTTACTATGTAATGTTACAAACCAGAGCACCTGGAAGAAACCCACGCAGACACAGAGAGAACACACCACACTCCTCACAGACAGTCACCCGGAGGAAACCCACACAGACACAGGGAGAACACACCACACTCCTCACAGACAGTCACCCGGAGAAAACCCACGCAGACACAGAGAGAACACACCACACTCCTCACAAGCATTTAATCCAAGGCGTGGACTGAACCCGTAACCCCAGGACCCTGTGTCACCTGCTGTACCGGCCGAATGTGTACTCTGATTTTTCAGACAAAAACCCCACTACTCATCCAAAATTTGGTGTGTGTTTTTGGTTGACTGTGTTGTAGGTCTTAGAAAAACAGGCATTAATAACCACTCTGTGGGCCTGAGATATAATGTTGTCCTGCCTGCTTTTCTCAGGCTTCTTGCCTCTGTTTAAAGAAAAGGCGTTCTCTTCTCACCCAGGGGTCCTTATTTAGCCTCAACTGTGCCAACTCTCTTCAATTCCTTCATGCCCCAGTGGGGGTCACGCCCCACAGTGTGAATAACTCTGTACTCGGCTGTGATCAGCTCAAATATGAACGCTTAACGCTTATCTGAATACATAAATGATGCCTTTTCAGCAATGCCATTAAAGAAAAACAAAATGGGGTCTTTCCTGGAGGGGGAGGGATTAAATCCCAAGTTTAATTTTCAAATACAAGCGATGGATGTGGGAGGAAAGCTTAGAATGACTTCTCACCTGCTATGAACTTGCAGGGACACACCACATCCCTGCTACGTCTGCGGATTCTCTATATCAGTCTTTATATTCTGGTTATGCTCCGTTACCATGGGCCTGTGGTCAAAGTAACAAGCTGAGAAGCACTGACCATATCTCACTTCTTCGCCTGACTGAACCTGGAAGGAAGCCAAGCTGAAAGACCTTGAACAAGAGCATAACATAACTATGCAAAAAGCAAGAAGAGCTGGGTGAGATTCTTCTAGGGGGCCCAGATGAGATGAGCCAAGGTGTCTCAATGGCACTATGTCCTTGAGGTAAAAAAAACAAAGCCAGAGATGGAGATGGTCAGAGGTCAGTGACTTAGAAACACAGATATCAGTAACAGGAACGGACATGGTTTGCATACACAGAAGGTTTGCGTACTGCACCACACTGAGTAATTACAAAAACCCAGGCAGTAAAAAAACAGTGTGGGCTGGAGACTTATGGGAAAACACTGAGCAAGCGTTTTAATTCTAATGACCCATCACAAATATCATTTTCGTCTGCCTAGGAGCTACTACAAAACACTCCAAACACCCCTAGCTCATTAACAAAGGTTCCACCCCAGTTCAATCCTGATATTAAAAGCCCTATGGAAATTACCCACTAAAAGTTTGACATCTAGTGTAAATAGTGTGGAAAAATCATGGACAAAATCCAGGTTTAAACGTGGCCCCTGGTACTTTCGGAGCCACACTGTGGATGTATATGTTTAAAAGAGTGATGGACACATGCACTTAGTCTCACTTGGCTACAGTTAACAGCTTTTAGTCTTCAGGGAAGATTCGAAGGCATTCAGCCACAAAAATAAGGTATAGATGTAGAGCTGGGCGATACGGCCAAAAATAAACCCATTGCGATACGATTTTCTATTTTGATCAATCTCGATAATTATCACAATATCAGATTCAAACACTGTTGCAGTTTTTAAAGGATATCCTTCTAAAAAATGCAGACAGGCTACACCAAATGTACATTATTAAATAATATTTAAACAGTATTATTGTAACAGTAGCAAAACTAGATTGCAATAAATATGTCGAAGCCTTATTGCCAAGAGAAGCAGGACTGATCACACAGCACATTATCAGGAGAGAACAGGTGACTACAACATTAAATACAATGTTTTTAATCATACACACAAGCACTTATATATTATATATATAATATATTACAGTCCTAGGGCTGAGTGTGGTGTGTTCTCCCTGTGTCTGTGTGGGTTTCCTCCGGGTGACTGTCTGTGAGGAGTGTGGTGTGTTCTCCCTGTGTCTGTGTGGGTTTCCTCCAGGTGACTGTCTCTGAAGAG
This sequence comes from Hoplias malabaricus, assembly GCF_029633855.1. Taxonomy (NCBI): domain Eukaryota; kingdom Metazoa; phylum Chordata; class Actinopteri; order Characiformes; family Erythrinidae; genus Hoplias; species Hoplias malabaricus. The sequence goes on along the minus strand of NC_089802.1, from coordinate 75,016,761 downwards.
TGTGGTGTGTTCTCCCTGTGTCTGTGTGGGTTTCCTCCGGGTGACTGCCTGTGAAGAGTGTGGTGTGTTCTCCCTGTGTCTGTGTGGGTTTCCTCCGGGTGACTGTCTGTGAAGAGTGTGGTGTGTTCTCCCTGTGTCTGCGTGGGTTTCCTCCGGGTGACTGTCTGTGAAGAGTGTGGTGTGTTCTCCCTGTGTCTGCGTGGGTTTCCTCCGGGTGACTGTCTGTGAGGAGTGTGGTGTGTTCTCTCTGTGTGTGCGTGGGTTTCCTCTGGGTGACTGTCTGTGAAGAGTGTGGTGTGTTCTCCCTGTGTCTGCGTGAGTTTCCTCCGGGTGACTGTCTGTGAGGAGTGTGGTGTGTTCTCCCCGTGTCTGCGTGGGTTTCCTCCGGGTGACTGTCTGTGAAGAGTGTTGTGTGTTCTCCCTGTGTGTGCGTGGGTTTCCTCCAGGTGACTGTCTGTGAAGAGTGTGGTGTGTTCTCCCTGTGTGTGCGTGGGTTTCCTCCGGGTGACTGTCTGTGAGGAGTGTGGTGTGTTCTCCCCGTGTCTGCGTGGGTTTCCTCCGGGTGACTGTCTGTGAAGAGTGTTGTTTGTTCTCCCTGTGTGTGCGTGGGTTTCCTCCGGGTGACTGTCTGTGAGGAGTGTGGTGTGTTTACATTTACATTTACGCATTTGGCAGACGCTTTTATCCAAAGCGACTTACAAAAGAGGATCTAACATTCGAACTACAGCACAAATTATACAAAATACCTTACATTAAGTGCAATATGCCAGGAAGTAATAAGTGCATTAAAGAAAGACATTAAGTGCAAAAGATACTCTCGGAAGAGCTGGGTTTTCAATGATTTCTTGAATGAAGAGAGGGTTTCTGTTGCTCTGATAGTGCTTGGAAGCTCGTTCCACCAGCGCGGTACCAGAGATGAGAATAGCCTCAACTGACCTGTACGGGGGTTTGGTCGTGTTAGTAGGCGCTCCTTTGAGGAACAGAGAGGGCGGGCGCTAACGTATGGTTTTAAGAGTCTTTTGAGGTAGATGGGAGCAGAACCAGTGAATACTCTGAAGGCCATCATTAGTGATTTGAATTTGATGCGAGCAGCTAAGGGTAGCCAATGCAGCTCAACTAATAGGGGCGTGACATGTGCTCTTTTTGGTTGGTTGAAGACCAGGCGTGCTGCCGCATTCTGGATCATCTGTAGTGGTCTCACAGCACAGGCCGGAAGACCTGTCAGGAGGGTGTTCTCCCTGTGTCTGCGTGGGTTTCCTCCGGGTGCTCTGGTTTCCTCCCACAGTCCAAAAACACACGTTGGTAGGTGGATTGGTGACTCAAAAAGTGTCCGTAGGTGTGTGTGCGTGAGTGAGTGTGTGTGTGTTGCCCTGTGAAGGACTGGTGCCCCCTCCAGGGTGTGTTCCTGCCCTGCGCCCAATGATTCCAGGTAGGCTCTGGACCCACCGCAACCCTGAACTGGATAAGAGTTACAGATAATGAATGAATGAATGAATTACAGTCCTAATAAATTTCTCACATATGTTGACGGTCTCAAGCGTTCGTTTACAGTAATAACATGTATTTATGCCCATTTATTGAATCACCATTTTGAAATTGTTAGATTTGTACAAAAATAAAATGTTATATAATAATTTAAATAAGAAATTAAATATATTATTAATTGAATCAAATTAATAATAATATATCATTTATCTTGTTGCAATAGTGTGTTCTGGAAATTAATAAAAGTAGTTTTTTAGTGTTATTTCATATCGCTAATAATATCATTATCGCCACAGTACCCTGAAATATCGTGATATTATTTTAGAGCCATATCGCCCACCCCTAGTCCAGGCCCAGCCAGCACTACACTGAGGGCAGATTATTAGGATCATAAACACTACTCCAATTCATCCCAAAGGGATTGGGATCCTGAGAACACACTCACTGCTCAACAGTTCAGTGCTGGGGTGATTAATGCCCCTCTTGCTATCGCTAGGCATTGAGCACAATAAGCTTAGTATCAACTGCTTCAGAAAAACACCATTTAGCTTCATGCTTTTCAATGGAGATACAAGCAATTCCTGAGCTATTCCTTTTAATTCCAGGTCATTGGTGTGACTGACCGCTCATAAAGTGGACCCTGATTACTGTATTTCTGCAATGGCTATTTACAGAAGACTAGGCGAGACAATCTGACCAAAAGCATGCTTTCTGTCCCAGTCGGTTGACTGGAAGAACGTAACACGAAGCGCGTATAGACCACAATCACACAACGATCATCCAGCTTTGTGGCTGCGCAGTCACAAAAACATGACGCAGATTCTCTAGTTCTTTAAACACAACAAATGAATACAGTGGAATTATTCACTATTCGGAGCCAGTCCACACTGAACAGCCTTCACGCTTTCACACAAGCTTCCAGAGCGGAGATCCAAACAGAGGCGGTGTTGGCCCTAGGCCGAGCCACCATATCTCCACCATTCCAATGACTCTCAGAAGGAGACCCCCACACCAACACACTCAAATATGTGTGAGGGGGTGTCGAACTTGATACATCTCTTATTTGCAGACAAACGCAGCCCTGTTGCTTCAGCTGTGATGGCTCCAGACTCTTGGAGGCTACAGTGTGATCACTGTGTTGGTCAGTACAGAGCCACACGTGGGGTTTTTATTCCATCCTCCTCTTTACAGTGGTCACTTGTTTTGCTGAAAGAAACAGGCCTGAGGCTTCTTTGAAGCCCAGCGAACGAAAGCTTAGAAAGAAAACAACGGTTTCACTGGCTGTCCTTAAAAATGTGAGGTTTCCTTCGCTTCACAGTGCTTTGAACTTGAAACAAAAGCATGTATCGGCTTCACGCGAATAGAACACCTTACGTCAACGCCATCTCAGCCAACAGCCAATTACTGGCGTGATGTAATGTTCACTTTTCATGTGAGATTTTCACTAGTGAAATCACCTATAGGCCTATTTTGACATACACCCAGCATGAAACCAAACGGGATCCTCTGAAGCAGCTGTACATGAGCTTAAGGTCACCATGTCCAATCCCAGTCAATGGCAAGACGTCTATAAAACCTCTCACCATGGGGCTGTGGTGTAACTGGATTCTTTATCAACACCTTTCAACCAAATGAACACTGGTTCTTGAACCAGTTCTTTTCAGGATTCTTGGAACCTTGGTTCTCTCCAGTGAACCCTCTCCACGTTTCCACCAGTTTTGATAGGAACCATCAGTGGGGGGCACTGCGAGATTAACGCTTCACTGTGGCTGAAATCAATGTCAGAGCCAGAGATGAAGGGTCGGTTCAGAGTGAGATATGATATGTGTGTAAATGTTTCAGAGTTCTGAACAATCCAGATGAGATTGAGAACAGTGGAGATAATTAACTAGTGCACCTCATGTCGTGTCAACTACAGCCCTGGTTCTTATTTTACTTCCTTCACTTTTTTCACACTGCTTCACTGAGGCTCTGTGCTCTTTCTGGAGCTTCTTTAGCTTGAAACATCCACGGTTCACGCTGAAGAACCGACTATTCTTTGGTTCCAACTGGGAATGTTTTTTTTCTGGTTACTTGCTGAACTGTTGCATATTATGTTAGCGAAATGTTTCAACATCTGCGAAAAAAGGCCACAATATCTATTTATACCCCATATTTCTGAAAAAATGTCGGATGAGCATGAGTCCTCCAGCTTTGGCAGACACATTCTCTCTGACTTTCACTTCTACTTTCACATGAACCCGCACTGTGTCCAGATGTCAGAGCATGTGCAATCAGTACGTGCAACAAGCCTACGCCCTTTTAAGCAGAACACCGGAAATGGTCCCAAATGAGTTATTAACACAAACACTGAAGTGTTTCCTTGAAGAACTTGGAAGAACATTTTCTGAGAAAAAAAGGAGGCAGGTTTTTACACTGGTTAACGCACTCATGATAACATCTCAAGGCTGTGACTTGGACTTTTTATTAGACCTTGGAATTGTAGAAATGTCAGCAGGGGATAGAGCAGAAGGCCAGATTTCAGTTTAAAGGGAACAAACAGTCAAAAATAGTGTTCTTTGGTGGCTAAGCTGCTGGGCTAGTTCTTCAGCCTGTGCCAGTCAGTGAGTGAATGAGAGAGTGATTGGGCCTTTCTCCCTCCCAGATAAACTACAACTCAGCGATAATCCCAATGAAACATCTGTCCCTCGCTCTCCCTCCTCTCTTTCTTCATCCCTCATTCAGGCTCGCTTGATCTCAGCGGACAGCTGCCTGGCAAAGAGGCTCCAACAGCTGCCCACTCTCTCTCTCTCTCTCTCTCTCTCAGGAACCAACTGTCCACTGAAGTGTGCTGGCTTGGGAAAGGAGGCCCAAATCAAAGTTCCTGCTGTACGCTCTCTGAACTGTGGGCAGATATTCAGAGTTAACAACCCACCCATAAAGTCTGAGACTCAAGAAAAAAGCCTGAATTTGAACCAAAAGACTAGTCTCCAAATTCGTGGGAGGATACCACATGTGGCAACTGCACGAGCGTAGGCTCACCATGCTTTTTAAGTTTGGGATAGAAGGACATGAAGCCCTCCAGCATCACTGTGAATTAGTGATGGTGCTCTATCCAGCACCTTTGGAGTGCTTTAGTCATAGGGAACCAATCATCCAACATCAGTGCCTAGTTTTGGTAATTTTCCTATTGTTGAATTACCATCAAATCCTCACAGATATGTTACAACCCACTGCTGAAAGCCTTCCCAAATATAAACAATATTATTGACGTTTTAAGACGATTCCCTATCACTGACATACTGATAAAATAATAGCATATTAAAGGGCAATCAACGTATTCAATAAAATATTCAGATATCGAGAAATAAAAAATGTTTAAACGTCCTAAATAAATAAAACATAAACCAAATATTACCACTGTTTTCAAACTATTCCCAATGAAAGCCCCAGAATATTGAGCCCAGTGAAAACCAGACAACAGAACAGAGCAAGCGACTAAAATACGTTAATTAAAGTAAACACTGCGAATGAAATTGAGGTAATATTTATAGCGGTAATGTCCATATATTGTACGATAAGTTGATAATGTAATTATTGTTACAGCTACAATATGGAAGATTTTGCCACATAATACACAGTGATCCCTCGTTTTAAACAAATAAACAATTTTCCGTGAAGTGGAGGAAAGATATTTTTTTATGTATTTAACGAGTATTTGGACTTTTAAACCCCTCCCTGTTACTGTTAACAACCCACCCTCTGCATTAAACAGTCGTTCTATAATGTTTTTCAGCTGGAACTACATGTGATATCCTACCAGTTTCTTTAATAGAGTCATTCCTAAGCTGTGATTTAGCGTCAGTAAATTTCACTCGGATGTGGACATGAACAACACGTACTGTACGTAAGAAATACTTGTAAATGATATATTTTGTCACCTACAGGCCTAGTCTAATACATGTAAATAATAATAAAAATACTTTTAATTTACACACCATAAGTAAATTATATTTTTAGGCGACATAGCGGCCCTTGAAAAAACCCGCGAAGTAGCGAATCCGTGAAAGATGAACCGCGAAGTAGCGAGGGATTACTGTACCTCAAAAATTGCTAGCACTGTATTCGATTTGAGACACAGGAACTCTGTTCCTATTTCTCTCTCTCTTTCCTCTGCCATTTCTTTTGACATTAATGAAATGAAGCCATTAAAATCCTAATTGACAGAATATGTGGCTCTCCAGTGGCTTGGATGGAGTGTTGTTTCAGGAAAAATGGTTAGCAGGCTTAAGACAACAGGGACTTGGCAACGAAAGAGGAAGGAAGGGCACATCACTGGAGGCTTATTTCTGACACTTACTGGAAAACAGCAAATGAATGAAGCTTTTATCCTGTTTGAGATGGCACCATCCCCTCCTTGCATTGCCTCAAGTCTCTGGCAATTAAACTGTGCTCTCATGTCCGCAGTGTCAATTCGCCCTTGGTGGAATACCTTTTATTTTTTTATTTTTTTTGCCGCGCTCCTCTTTCCTGGGCTCTGTTTATAAATCACCCCTTTAGCGGGATGGAACATTCCATCAACCGTCTCTCCTACACAGCCATAGAGGTCAAAAACAGGTCACCCCTGTTTTTCCTGAAGTAGGTGTGTCTGGTAAGGTGACACTGAGCGTACAATAGAGAGCAGGGCTGCTGTCGCAGGGCTGTCCTAGGGCTGCCATAAGGCGGGCTGCACCATGGCTTCTATTCTTGCTCTTAAATATGGACTTGTGACAGCAGTGGTCTTGTGTGTGTGTGTGTGTGTGTGCTTGTGCATGTTTGAGGGAGTGAGATAGAGAGGGAGAAACACTGTACGCACTGGTGCCTTATATAGATACAAGCTTCAGCTGATGGAGATGTTCCATCATTTAAGGAATCCCTGGGGAATAACAACACACAGCCCGAAGATAACCGCTTGCTAACAGGAACCGCTCCCAAACAGGTTAAGAGTCTACAACGCAGATCTATTTTGATTATTATATAAATCTTTAGAAGAAGCAGATATTTTTTATTTTATAGCTCTGCACAATATATGGAAAATGGAAGAACGTTTTGTAATCTGCATTTTGCTGCGAACTTATCTGATGATTGTGTGGGTGATCCCAATGAAGAAGTATATAAAGGGAACTTTATTGAATGTATTTTTTCAAGCAGCAAAGAGAAAGTATAATTTGAATGTGGAAAAAAGAAAATCAGAAGTGAAACAAGCATCCGTCTGCTGTCTTGCTGCATGCCTTGCGATCTCACTAGATTTATACCACTCCATACCAATCAATATCTCTCTCCCTACATTCATTAATGTTACTTAGTTACAGCCAAAACGCAGCAGTAGAAGGACGCTATATTTTAGCAGGTATTTTTCCTCATTCAATAATTTGACACCACATTTAAAATAATAAAGGAACAGTTGATAACGTTGAAGCTAAGCAGAAGTGGGTGCTAGCATGGTACAATCTGCATTATGTAAATCAAACACTCAGAGCTTTTCATTCTTAATAAGCATAATAAAATGTAAATTTGGATCTGGTTGCTTAGCTGACATTCTGGAGGAAAACTTTGCAGTAATAAAATTTTAATAACATTTAGTACTAGGACCTCGCTAATCTTGCTAATGCGTCTTGCTAACATTAGCTTAATTCAATACTGAGGTAATTTTACTTACAAATCTAGATTTGGATGTGGTTAAAACCACAGCAGGACCAAAAGAATGATCCCCTCTATGGCCTTTTGTTATCCACCTTTTATTTGGACCAAACTAAAGACATGCGAAACATCTCAACAAAGACACAAATACTAGTGGACATCATAGTATCATGTAAAAACATCATACTGGTGTTTTTGTTGGACCTAACTGAAGAGATGACTAATACAGGAACACGGCATGAATCTTAGTAGCACTCAACTAGCATGGAGCAATTTGCATTATGCTAATCAAGGGATCAGAGCTTTCACTTCTTATTATGTGTGACAGCATGTACATTTGTTTAAAGGCTAAGCAGCAGCTCTATGAAAGTGTCAAACAAGTAAATACAGTGGAATTTGAGTTCCTAACTTGTGTTTATTGATCGTCAGAAAACATGTTATTTCTTACTAATTCAAGGAATAAGGTTTAAAAGATCGTTGGTCCCCCCCCCCCAACGGTGTTGGGAAACTCTAATAGGCGTCTTGCCTGTGACGTAGATGGTGGACAACAACTCTAGAAGCTGCACTTAATTTAACGCAAAATGACGAAAAGGTGTGTTGTTTTTGGCTGCAATCATTCAATGTACAGTGGGACATCTGTGAACAAATGGCCCAAAGATCCCAAAATATCCAGAAAATGGACTAAATTTGTCCACTTTAAACGGGCACTTTGGAAAGGACCCTCCGCTCACTCCGTTATCTGTAGCTCATTTCACTGGCGCTTTTCCAACAATATGGGCATGTAAGGACACCAACGAAAGGTGTTCAAGTGCCTCTGTAACATGGAGGTAAACAGGGTAAGGACACTCACTTCGCCTGTTTTACTTGGTGTTAGTTAACGTTAGCTTGACTCGCTAAACTCGGTGGCTCAGATTATACTCGGCTACGTAGCTGCATTACAGAGGTTTATAGTGTCGGATGAATTCGAGTTCGACTTCGATCACATTTACAAGAATAACGGTACCTCTACATTTGAGTTTAGCTTATTGCTAGGCTATTGTCATGAATAATGTTGGTTATTTAGCTAGATACTGTCATAACAGTCAGTCATAACGGTGTTTTACCGCGGCGTTGTTCAGCTGTTGTCCACCAGTGACGTCACAGTTGCGTTCAAGAATTTCCGTAGCGAGCTCGGGTTTTTCCGTCAATTTAATAAAATTGTCCGTTTTAAAGCAAATTAAGCTGCTATTTTCATTTTAATTCATACTTATATCTGTCAGTCTCTAAAATAATGTGAAATATTCATGGAGGTCCATTAAGTGGTGCTTAGCCTTTAAGGTTGTTTAGGTTACAGTTCTGAGGAAAAAAAATACTGAAGCAAAAATTAAATTGCATGTAAACAACCAACTACATCCTCACTAACACAGGTGGCTAACGTGGCTGGCTAGCATTTGTGAAATACAGAAGTACCCCAGAGAAAAAACTGAGATGTGGAAAGTGTTAAACAGACCTGAAAAAGATGCCTGATCACCACAATGGTCCTTTTTTTTATCAATCCTTCTTTTAAGAACTTCAGGGGTTCTGGGAGAATTATTAAAAGAAAACTATAATGCCTTTGTTGCTTCAGTATTCTTAGCCTGGCGGCTCTGGCTGCAGAAATCTCTCGGCTCAAAAGGGCTCTTTGGAATCTCCTCCATCTGTAGCACAGACTACCTTCCACTACATCATTAAATACTACTGTGCAAGACAAGGAAAAATAAGGCAGTTAATCAAAAATGACTTCCTTGCAACCTCTTGTACCTGTATATTCTTATCTACACTTCCTTTAAAGAAGCAGGTGTGTGTAAAGACTACTACGTGCGGCTAATGTAGGATCCGTTTAATAATTTCTACACTTTAAGAACAAACGTTTGTGGAAACCAGCTCGTCCAACATTTTTCCTGAAACAAAACATAATGAGAAATTTGTCCAATTCGAGGCAGTTAAGCTTCTTTATATGTTGGAACACTGCTTTGAGGATTTGATAGCAATCCACTCCGTGAGGTACTGCATAGCGCACCATCACACTACAAAACAAGAAAAGCTGCTCCACTGCTCCAGAATCCCATGCTGGGGGGGCTAATACCCCTTTAGCCCACAATTGGCGCTGAGCAATGCGAAGATTTGTTGGATTCATGCTAACTGAAGCTAACGCCATTGTCCAATTCTTATTCCACTTGTTGTGACACAATATGATTGAGAAACCTGATGAGATGAGGATGTAAAAACTATGAAAGTTTAAACAACATTCATTTCTGTGTATTTCTACAGCTCAAGTTGCTCAGGTGGAAGGTTCAGCTTTGAGAGCCCACCGCCCCGAGGTTTCAAACCCCTCACTGATGGCTTTAATGAGGGTGTTTCACGGAGGAGCGCTGGTGAAAAGCTCTCATCTCTCCTTTCACCTTTTCCAATCTCCCCTTTTCTGAGGAAAGATGTGCTCACATTACACACCGTCATTCGGAGGGAACACACCTCGGGGCGATATAAGGAGGTATAGAAGACGAAATGCGAGAAAGAGAGAGAGAGAGATATTTTGCCAGAAGGCATCTCTGTGACAGATGTCACTTCAGAGAGGGTGGAGAGTTGCTAGTCGCTAATGTGCCAAGCTGCACTCTGTTGCCCAACAGCGCTCTTACAAAAGCAGCTCTCCACCGCAGGCCTGGAACTGCAGGCCTTACAGAGGAGACCACAATTTCTATTCAGTGATCACATCTCGCTAATGCGACATCTGGGGCGGCCATTTTAAAGTAAACAATATTTACCTAAATGTTATGGGTGCTGTTTGCAAAAGGTGAGGGCTATGCCCACATAGAACAATATGCTATAAAACAGTGATTTACAACGTGTATGAACGTCGGGAAATAATAAAACTTACATGCCCGTATAACAATTAAAACATTAATTGCTCATTTGATCCCAGTATTTCTGAGTTAAACAGCTTAAGAAAACTGATTGTTTGCACAGTGTGGTGGGTTGCAGATCTCCAAAAGAGTGTGCACATGTCTCATCAGAGTGAAGTTATTTGAACAGGCTAATTTTTTTGGTCATGAATGTGGATGTAAAATTCCAGTAGTCAGTTTGGGAAACTCAATAATAATTGCATTAATGTTTGATTCTGGGTTTTCGTACATATTGTTAGTGCTGAGATACATATCAGTATTCCTCCTAACTCCTACTGTCCCCTATTTCCGGCCACTGCCGTATATGGTGCAATTCCGCTCTCTCTCTTCGCCAATCGCATTGGGTAAAACAATAAAACATAAGTTCAAGCCTTAGTAGGGCATTTAAACATCAGTCTTGCAATACATCACACATCTAAACAATATTTAAGTGTCTCTAACAGTGTTGTAATTCTGTGTGTGCAAAACTGCACGTGGAACACAACACATTTCCATTTCGCGACAGATATTTACCTCAGTGTAAGCGTTAGCTTAGCGGTTAGCTTCCTTTTCTCTGAGGGGAAAGTCTACCGCCATTTTAATCCTTACATGTAGAGTACGGATACCAACACAGGACAAACGTAATCTCATTGTGAACCTCTCAAAACCACTGAATGTGGTAGCAACGGTCTCGTTTGACTGTCACAAGCAGGGGATGTGGCCGAAGTTAGGGGGCGCTAACAATATTAGCACATAAACAAAAACGTCTTTATATAAAAACATATACACTGTCAAAGTCAAACAGGTCTTGGACATTAATCTACACACATATGTCTCCTGAAAAACGTTTATTTGAGTGAGTAAAGTTCTTCTATTTATTTACAGTTAGCTAAGATTTCCAATATTGTAATTAAAGTGGCCAGAACTTGGGGTAATTACGCTACTGTCTTTTTTTTTTTTTGAGGAAATAAGATATATTTCATTCTTCAAACACGAAAAACAAGATTCCAGGAAGAAACTGACAACAGTGTTGATGAAGAGGGCTTAGGAACGTAAACTCATCTTTCATTTCAGAGCTGAAAAATCCCAGGTTTTTCATCCGTAAACTGTGAAAGGCAAGTCAACACAAGGGGCCTGAAAAATGAGGAGGTATCAACCTTATGGCCTTTAAAAAACAAGTAGTAACCGTCACGGTTAGACAATCTCGCTAAACTGTAAGTCACGTGGTTAATAACTCAACACCTGATTTGTATAAACACAAACTTTTGATGATTTTCAAGAACAAGAAGTGGGTCAGAATCTTCTCATTGGGCTTTACTCATGTCCACAATGTTGTACAGACATCAGACAATATCACAATATGGATATACCCTCTTAAAAATAAAGGTGCAATCAAAAGTAGCATCACTAAAGGCCCCCTGTGTAGCACTTACTTCTCCATGCCCAGTGTCAAGCATCAAATAGTGGGTTCTAAAGCCCCCAGAACTATGCTGTGGAGCAGTGGATCCACATTCTCTGCACTAACAGAGCTCCATCCATTGTGTAATCCAGAACTAATCATCCAGACCTCACTAATGCTCTCATGCTCTGAATACCGTCAACCCCTTGACAGAAATGTGAAGCCTTTTCCAAAGAGTAGAAATCTGAACCTTGGATGAGCAGGCGTCCACACGCCATGGATGTCCACGTCCTGGAACTGTAGTTTGTCTTGTGCTGCATTAAATACACATATGTGAACCCTTAAAGCACTGCCTGTCTAGCTCTGACTCAAATGAGACTATTTATGTTTGGGAGATGTAATCGCCTCGACACTTCCTCCCACACAAGGGCCATTTGCACGTCTGAATAATGATTAACACATTAAACAGCACACGGTATATTACACTGAGAGTCATACTTCATTTTCTCAAGTCACTCCAAAGTCCGACTGCGTGGGAGAGTCGCCAAATTCCAGACTGCTTCAAGCTTTCCAACCTGTTTATGGCTACAGGTGTTCTTGTTCTGTGTGTTTTGCTGTATTTTTTGTTTCCCCTTTTAAATTGCTAATACAAACATTGTGATTCTGTATCGACCGGAATTAAGAAATATATCACAATATAAATTTTGGCTGTATCGTTCAGCCCTAGTCTGGAACACTTATTTTATAAAAGCAACAAAGAAAGACGGGCGGCACGGTGGCGCAGCAGGTTAGTGTCGCAGTCACACAGCTCCAGGGGCCTGGAGGTTGTGGGTTCGATTCCCACTCCGGGTGACTGTCTGTGAGGAGTGTGGTGTGTTCTCTCTGTGTCTGCGTGGGTTTCCTCCGGGTGACTGTCTGTGAGGAGTGTGGTGTGTTCTCTCTGTGTCTGCGTGGGTTTCCTCCGGGTGACTGTCTGTGAGGAGTGTGGTGTGTTCTCCCTGTGTCTGCGTGGGTTTCCACCGGGTGACTGTGTGCGAGGAGTGTGGTGTGTTCTCCCTGTGTCTGCGTGGGTTTCCTCCAGGTGCTCTGGTTTCCTCACACAGTCCAAATACACGTTGGTAGGTGGATTGGCGACTCAAAAGTGTCCCTAAGTGTGTGTTGCCCTGTGAAGGACTGGTGCCCCCTCCAGGGTGTATTCCCGCCTTGCGCCCATTGATTCCAGGTAGGCTCTGGACCCACCGCGACCCTGAACTGGACAAGCTCTTACAGATAATGAATGAATGAATGAACAAATAAAGACGACAGAAATTTTGATAATTATTCATATTTGCATTATTTACTATGTTTATATTACACATACAACCTCTGGAAACCTACTACAGCTTCTATTTGCTCCAGAGGGGAAAACCAGTGCTCCAGACCTTTTACTAATTGTGAGAGTCCAAGTTTAACCAGCACTAAACAACAAATTATACATCACACTTTTAAGAAATTCACATTAACCCTAACTGCATTTCACAGGACAATGCACTTCTGTGTAAGAGCTGACAAACGAGTTTCACAGCATGGATCAGAGTGCAAAATTAATTAAAACAATGTCAAATAAATAAGCAGTCCCAGCTCATATATTCAGGAACTATTACATGAATAATATTCACATTCTGACATAATTACAGACGGCATATCCGCTTTGATATGTACTGATACCAGCAGAAAATGCTGGCTCAGACATCGCAGGGAACAGAAAAGTAATAGTAGTCGCTTTAAAAAAGGAAAAATACTGGACCAGTACTCACAGTTACAGTATCCCATCCCTAATAGCACTGAGAGTGAGGAACTGAGCTGAAAGCCCACACACACAGACCCTTGCAGAGTGAGGGGCTCATTTCACACTGAACCCTGCTGAGAAAGTGAGGCAAGACTGTCATAGTCCTACAGAAAGTGTTCAGTATTTACCGCGGTGTGTTGTGGCTCCAGACACAGAGACCTGTCCCTTCACGAAAACTCATTTCTGCTCTGACATGAACTGCATTACACAACCTGGAAGGATCTGGAAGGTTTCCAAACACTGTGACAAGACCCAGGACAGCCATGGGACTTTAATAAGAATAATAATAATTAACATTATACTACGAGGCAGCATGGTGGCGCAGCAGGTAGGTGTCGCAGTCACACAGCTCCAGGGGCCTGGAGGTTGTGGGTTCGATTCCTGCTCCAGGTGACTGTCTGTGAGGAGTGTGGTGTGTTCTCCCTGTGTCTGTGTGGGTTTCCTCTGGGTGACTGTCTGTGAGGAGTGTGGTGTGTTCTCCTTGTGTCTGTGTGGGTTTCCTCCGGGTGACTGTCTGTGAGGAGTGTGGTGTGATCTCTCTGTGTCTGTGTGGGTTTCCTCTGGGTGACTGTCTGTGAGGAGTGTGGTGTGTTCTCCTTGTGTCTGTGTGGGTTTTCTCTGGGTGACTGTCTGTGAGGAGTGTGGTGTGTTCTCCCTGTGTCTGTGTGGGTTTCCTCCGGGTGACTGTCTGTGAGGAGTGTGGTGTGTTCTCTCTGTGTCTGTGTGGGTTTCCTCTGGGTGACTGTCTGTGAGGAGTGTGGTGTGTTCTCCCTGTGTCTGCGTGGGTTTCCTCTGGGTGACTGTCTGTGAGGAGTGTGGTGTGTTCTCCTTGTGTCTGTGTGGGTTTTCTCTGGGTGACTGTCTGTGAGGAGTGTGGTGTGTTCTCCTTGTGTCTGTGTGGGTTTCCTCCGGGTGACTGTCTGTGAGGAGTGTGGTGTGTTCTCTCTGTGTCTGTGTGGGTTTCCTCTGGGTGACTGTCTGTGAGGAGTGTGGTGTGTTCTCCTTGTGTCTGTGTGGGTTTTCTCTGGGTGACTGTCTGTGAGGAGTGTGGTGTGTTCTCCCTGTGTCTGTGTGGGTTTCCTCCGGGTGACTGTCTGTGAGGAGTGTGGTGTGTTCTCTCTGTGTCTGTGTGGGTTTCCTCTGGGTGACTGTCTGTGAGGAGTGTGGTGTGTTCTCCCTGTGTCTGCGTGGGTTTCCTCCGGGTGACTGTGTGTGAGGAGTGTGGTGTGTTCTCCCTGTGTCTGCGTGGGTTTCCTCCGGGTGACTGTCTGTGAGGAGTGTGGTGTGTTCTCCCTGTGTCTGCGTGGGTTTCCTCCGGGTGCTCCGGAGTGTCCGAAGATGTGAATGTGTGTGTGTGTGAGTGTGTCTGTGTTGCCCTGTGAAGGACTGGCGCCCCCTCCAGGGTGTATTCCCGCCTTGCGCCCAATGATTCCAGGTAGGCTCTGGAGCCACCGCGACCCTGAACTGGATAAGCGCTTACAGATAATGAATGAACATTATACTACACTCGCTTCTGTTGTAAAAACAGTGCTATTTTTGTTACTACTACTACTACAATCACATTAATTTAAATACAAACAGAGTGCTGCGATGCAACCCATGGCCTAAGCTGATCAGCATGGCTCAGTTTAAGCTCTTCATCATCATCACTCCTCGTCCAAAGCGGATGGCACTGAACGCTTTCTGGCTCACGTCAGCGTTGAAAACAGCTCTGGGCCATAAATATATATTCCACAAGGACTAAAAGAAGTATAAAGACAAATAGAAATAGTAACACACACAAAAATACACATCACGACCGATCACACCCCATCCACACTACTTTGGCCTCCTCTAGATGTTCCTTAAATCAAAACAGTTCATCGTTTTAGGTTCATTTTCATACATTTATGATTCATTTATTCCCTATGAGCTCTAAGATACTATAGAGTAGTGTGCTGAATTACCACCTCACTCGTAATACGAAAATGCCCATCATAATAATAAAAATCGAACCATAAATGGCACCTGTCCTCCCCCTCTCACTCACCCGACTGGCAGGGAAATTGGCAGGGGGGTTGTAAAGGAACAGCAACGTCTCCTCACTCAACTTCCATGGCTGGGATGCCCTTGAGAAAGGCACCTCAACCCCCAACTACTTTCACGGCACTTCTTGGACGACTGCCAGCTGCACGGATATGTTTGTGCGCTAGTGTGTGTGTGTGTGTTCACTTCTACAGATGACTTAAGATATAAACGCAAAACCACACACACACAACATGATCTCCTCCGTCCTTAAGTCCTTCATCATCATCATCGCCGTCATCATTCCCAGCAAACCACAGTGCACATGTTTATGACTTCCATGTACTGTACGTATCCAATGCACAGCACATTATGGCTTCCACCGTCATCTGGATCAGTCCCCATCCTCACTGTACGGCTCTGAACCCTTCACATGACCTCTGAAGCAAGCAAGCAATCGATAAATAAACACGGGGCATGCTCACACATTCGGTAAAGTGCATTCTCCATAGGAGCACCACTCGTTCCATGACTCGGATCCCTTCTTAGTGTAGTTATACTAGCAGCAGCACTACAATAACAAGGTGCTGCCAAATGTGGACTTTGAAACCTTGACTTAAGCTAGCGTGATCATCATGGCCCTGTTTATGCCCTTCATCATCATCATCATCGCTACCCATACATACTGGATGGTGGTGAACCCTCTTTCCAACATGCAGACCCCCCACTAACCCAATAAATAAATAAATAAACCAGTAAATTAATAAATAACATGAAAATGAAGCAGACCCTGATGCCATTTGTTAACAACAGGGTTACTGTCACTACAGCTCCTTACATCTGCTCTGATTATAACAGTCATAGTAACGTTAGTGCTGCGAAACCCCTGCTGCAAAACAGGAACTGCGCTGAATTCATGTAATCGTCTTCTTCATCCATACGGGATGGAAGTGAACCCTATTTGCCCCTGAAATATAAGTGTAGAGACATATAAATAACCCATGTTCATACATTAGATTGACATCTGGCCTATGACATGATGTCTTCTCACTGTAGTGACACCATCAGAGTGCTGCATAATCAAATGTAAACCATGACCTAAGCTGATCACCCTTCATCATCCTCGTCATCATCATCATCATCCACACTCCTCATCCGTAATTCACACTGGGTGAAGGGAAGCCCTTCTAAGGCCCCCTCTAAAGCCCCCCTCTCCCACTCACCCATCGCCTGCCTGCAGCGGGGCTTCTAGATGATGCTCGTTGCGGATGAGGCGCGGATCCGGTCTTCAAACGGCATCCCGGTCACACGGGTCCCCCCCCCCGCAGCGCGCGCGGAGCCTTTGTTCGTTTTCTGCTCGTCTCTCGCCTCGTCTGTGTTGTTTATTGGGAACGCAACGGTGTTCTTCACGGCGGAGCGCCGCCTCGACAGAGCCGGTCCCGCGGAGCACGAGCACGAGCCCGGCCGCGGCCCATCCCGCAGCACCGCCGCCGATACGGAGAGAGAGAGAGAGAGAGAGAGAGAGGGAGGGGTGGTGGGGGTCGCTCGAGACCCAGGGGGGTGCTCCTCTCTATCTTCTTCCTTCTTTCTCTTTTCGTTGCAGCGATTGTATTTTGTGTTTTTTTTTTTTTCTCTAATTTACTCGGACGTTCCCACCTCTTGCTCGCGCGTTTCCTCCTCCAGACGGTGCTCTCCCCGCGAGCCCCCCGCGGCACGTTCGCAAAAACAAAAACACACGACGCCCTTCTCCGTTCCCCGCGCGTGCAGCTGCCTCTCCGTTATTTTCTCCCTTCAAAGATCACGCGAAGAGGAGGAGGAGGAGACACCCAGTTCGTTTCCGCCCGTTTTCAGACAAGCCACGCCCCCCAGAGCTGCGATTGGTCCGTTTTGCATACTAATAAACTAATACATATATTAAACTACTTTTAGTGAATTAAACGAATAAAACACGTTATCTTGCTAAGGGCAGTGTCCGAAAATTAACCTGTTCACTTTATATTTCATTTCACACGACGCAGAGATAATTAACGTTGCACAGCTACATTTATATTTATATATATTTATGTTTAATCAATGTAGCCTACGTACGTACAAAAACAAGTACTAAAAATACGTTTTTTCAAACTATAGTTCTGATACATTTATTATTGTTTAACGCTCACTGGCTTCCCAGTAAACATTTAGCCGTTGATTCAACGTTGAAATAACGTAATGACTGCCGTCTAATCAACGTTCTCTTAAGCTTGAAAATGAAAGTTGAAAAGACGTCCAACCACAGACATTGAAAAGACGACTATTAGACGTATTTTGGACGTCCATTGACGTTATTAATTGGTCCCGAAATAAATTACTTGTATAAAACGCGTTTTGGACGTCCACTGACGTTATCGTTTGGTCACCACTTAACTAACTTATTAAGATGGATTTTGGACGTCCACTGACGTTTAAAATATGTCCTTGACGGACAGACTACTTTTAGACCTATTTTGAACGTCCATGGACGTTCCTTGTTTACTGGGTTCACATGTGTGGCTATATATCTTTTAATCAGCCTGTTAGTTTCTGGCTCAGGGTTGAATGCTTTTCAGTGAATGCCCAAGGACAGCTGGGCAGCTGGACTGAATTTTTGTCCTCTGTAGTTTTCAAAGGAAAGCTATGCTCATGAATTCAACATTCATTTATTCAAAAATGCAGTCACTTACAGTTTAAAAAAATGATTTACTGCGTCTAAACAAATACTTAATAGCTTGTTATATCTTGCCACTTGTTACGAAAGAACCACTCATTTTGTTAAAACAGTTTTAGTACCTCAAATTAGCTATTAGCAATTATAGTTATTTTTTATTTTAATTTTTATGTTTTTAGATATTTTGGCTTCTTGGATATCAAGATTGTTTGGGAAACACCTGTTAATTGTTAACATAATTGATTATTTTTAATGTTTTAAATACTCTAATCGCTGTCGGCAGTACTTTGTGACACAATTATTATAAAAACATTAGCCTATAAAACACAAAACATCGTCCTCACGCTCCGCCCCCTCGCCGATTGGCAAAAACGTCCCACTCTCAAAGAATACCGCGTTCTAGAACGCTGAAACTACTAGAAGTACGCGGGACCTCGTCATATTAGAGCCGCAGTTGGCTGGTGGGTAGCCAATCAGAGTGCAGAACGGGGGCTTGTCGTAAAACGGGTGGGATGTAAACCAACCATAAAGAATGAACACAACGCTTATCACACCCGAGCAACGGGCGCGAGGAGTGAGGGGAATAACAACATACGTCACGAGCACATCGAGACGAAAAAAATATGATAAGAGTAAACAATAATTTAACGAAAATGGCGCCGTAAACTGTTAAAACGGTTCCCAAAACACCCACACTTACCCAAGCCCAGTGTTATGTTCAAAAGAAGGCCGAGTAGTACAGAGAGAAAAGTAAAATAACTGTGTATTTCATTGGTAAACATGGCCAAACTTGTTGAGATATACGCTTCACACGAACATAATCCAAAACCACCTTGTTTGGACTTAGTTGGTTTGCCTAATTTCTGCGAACCGTACGTTCTCCGTGTTTATAAATCCCTTTATAACACGGCGAAATAGCTGCCTTTTTCTTTGTACTGGGGTCCCACAACGTTAGCCAGTTGCTGAAAACCTTTCAGCTATATTCCTTGGTCTCGGAGCATAAATCTGGTCTTTTGTTAGAGGATAAACAGTGGTAAACAGGTTGTGAACTGTGGAGCTTTGACTGAAATAAAAAGTGAAAGAAAACACACCACCCACCCTTTCCCTTTTGGGTTCTTACAGTAAGTTGTTCTCAATTTACACTTATTTTCGAGAAAGGATCCATTAGTACATCGTAGAATCAACTGTTTCTTTCTATAACGACAAAAATAACGAATATTAATTTAAACACTGTATTAAAAAAAAGACCTTTTGGTATTTTGACTTTGGCTATGTTTTCAAACTCAATACGTTATTTTTACTTGATATTTTGAAATTGAATTCTCACAAAATGTAACAAAATAATTGTTTTAACGTTGCTACGTCAATATTTTGAGAATGAAATCGTTATAATTCAGTGCACTAAAATAACGACATGTTGCTGTCAAAAGCCTATAAACAGCCTTTTAACTGTAAAAAAAACATTAATTTAATATGTGAAAAAAAGATACAGCTCAAAACCTTATTACAGTTGCAAAAGTACTGCTTTGATGTAAAAGTGACTGTTTACAGTTGCTGTTGTTTTTAAGTGAAAGGAAACATTAAAGGTACAAAACTGAGAGTTTTAAAATTGAAAGCAACAAAGTTGTACCCACATCTGGCCGTAACCAAACTGCTAAGATTCACAGCCACTCACGAAGAGTTCACAGAGCACACGACCTAAAGCTGCTACAGTTTGTTCTGAGTGACACCTACAGCTGAAGTTCTAATGAGCTGTTTTTTAGACACAGGAGAAAACACAGAATGAGTGCTATCACAAATGTAATAAAAAATGAGCTGCAGCATTATACACACTGATAAAACTCTGATGCTTTCCCAAACAGATGCCCATTTCCCATTCACAAAATCCACTCAGTTTCTTACAAAATTCTTTGAGTAATTGAGCTGAAAAATACGAAAAGCCCTCTTCAATATGTGAGTTTTGTTATAAACTACACTGAAACATGAGATTAAAAATGTAAAGTCAATAAAAATCTTACCTCCTCTGTAAGGTAGAAAAATTTAAGATTTAAAAAAAAGGGTCCTTGAAGCAGTGGTTCCACTGACAAGATTGAAGTAGGAATGTCTTCATTTCGTTTAATTAACTGTGTATTTATTACTTCAAGTTATGTAGGGGAAGTGAGTTACAGCAGCTAGCCGCTATAATGAAAGTAAAGCCCACTGGGATTTCCTGAGGCAGTATATACGGACATGCTGAGGTGGAGCGAAATGCAAAAATACCAGTGTTTGTACCAGGAACACCATCAGATGTAGATTTGCCCAAGGAATGCACAGTATGTAAATCATTGAAATTAAATTTGGTGCTGAGTTAACACTGGGATTTACAGATTAGTTAGAGGGATTATTTTTTTTTAATCTTCCAAAAATAAGCAGGGAGGATGTGAAGTTGCCCAAAGCAGAATTAAAACGTGTACACACTAATGAGGAAGATATTAAACACAGTAACAAAGGCGACCAGCTTGTCAAAGCATCTGAAACCGAGCCACGTTTAAAGTCACAGCAGATCACTTAAATGGAGTGGATTGCTGTGAAGATTTGATTGCATTTACATTATTTTGGATGCTTACTAGGTGGTGCAGCAGGTAGGTGTCGCAGTCACACAGCTCCAGGGAGCTGGAGGTTGTGGGTTCGTTTCCCAGTCTGGGTGACTGTCTGTGAGGAGTGTGGTGTGTTCTCCCTGTGTCTATGTGGGTTTCCTCCGGGTGACTGTCTGTGAGGAGTGTTGTGTGTTCTCCCTGTGTCTGTGTGGGTTTCCTCCGGGTGACTGTCTGTGAGGAGTGTGGTGTGTTCTCCGTGTCTGTGTGGGTTTCCTTCGGGTGACTGTCTGTGAGGAGTGTGGTGTGTTCTCTCTGTGTGGGTTTCCTCTGGGTGACTGTGTTCTCCCTGTGTCTGTGTGGGTTTCCTCTGGGTGACTGTCTGTGAGGAGTGTGGTGTGTTCTCCCTGTGTCTGCGTGGGTTTCCTCCGGGTGACTGTCTGTGAAGAGTGTGGTGTGTTCTCCCTGTGTCTGTGTGGGTTTCCTCCGGGTGACTGTCTGTGAGGAGTGTGGTGTGTTCTCCCTGTGTCTGTGTGGGTTTCCTCCGGGTGACTGTCTGTGAGGAGTGTGGTGTGTTCTCCCTGTGTGTGTGTGGGTTTCCTCTGGGTGACTGTGAAGAGTGTGGTGTGATCTCCCTGTGTCTGTGTGGGTTTCCTCTCGGTGACTGTCTGTGAGGAGTGTGGTGTGTTCTCCCTGTGTCTGTATGGGTTTCCTCCGGGTGACTGTCTGTGAGGAATGTGGTGTGTTCTCCCTGTGTCTGTGTGGGTTTCCTCCGGGTGACTGTCTGTGAGGAGTGAGGTGTGTTCTCCCTGTGTCTGTGTGGGTTTCTTCTGGGTGACTGTCTGTGAGGAGTGTGGTGTGTTCTCCCTGTGTCTGTGTGGGTTTCCTCTGGGTGACGGTCGGTGAGGAGTGTGGTGTGTTCTCCCTGTGTCTGTGTGGGTTTCCTCTGGGTGACTGTCTGAGGTTCTGGTGTGTTCTCCCCGTGTCCACATGGGTTTCCTCCGGGTGACTGTCTGTGAGGAGCTGGTGTGTTCTCCCTGTGTCTGCGTGGGTTTCCTCCGGGTGACTGTCTGTGAGGAGTGTGGTGTGTTCTCCCTGTGTCTGCGTGGGTTTCCTCCGGGTGACTGTCTGTGAGGAGTGTGGTGTGTTCTCTCTGTGTCTGCGTGGGTTTCCTCCGGGTACTCCGGTTTCCTTCCACAGTCCAAAAACACACGTTGGTAGGTGGATTGGCAACTCAAAAGTTTCCGTAGGTGTGAGTGTGTGTGTGTTGCCCTGTGAAGGACTGGCGCCCCCTCCAGGGTGTATTCCCGCCTTGCGCCCAATGATTCCAGGTAGGCTCTGAACCCAACGCAACCCTGAATTGGATAAGCGCTTACAAATAATGAATGAATGGATGTTTACTTTTGGACCACAAACAAAACTCCAACTCACCTCAAAGGTACTGGATGGAGCTGCATCACTCCAGAGAATGTAGACCCCTCTAACTGTTGACTAGCATTGGAAAGTTAGACTCTATAGTCACTGCTAATAGTCCTAATAAATACAATTACTGAAAGAACAATGGCGTTATTAAGCAATGTAATATTATCATGGTTAGACTTTCTGTATTGTCCAATAGCACCCAACTCTGAGTGTTGTATTGCTTTATTTATATTTATCTACTGCTTTAACTCAGTAATGACCTGCTGCAAAGCAACCTCCATTCTTATACACACACACACACTTTCCCCTCCAGCCTGTGTCACAGCTTCTATCATTTATTTCAGCAAGGCACTAGAAATAAGAGAAACAGAGAAGACATAAACACACAAATAAAACACATAAAAACATCGTTCAGAGATATGCACGCACTAAAGTCTGTAAAACATCCTTTTCCCCCCTTTTAAAAGTGTACAGTCGATTCAGCCACAGTTCTCTCTCTCAGTCCAGGGCTCTCTCCCACTCACATTCACTCACTCTATTCATCACACGCAACCTGCGATCAGCTAGAGCTCATTCTTTCAGGCAGGGGAAGAAAGAGAGTGATCGAAAACGTGAGAACAAGAGGAGGAGAGTGAGAAAGAGTGAGAGTAGAACAACAACAACCGCGAAGAAGAAAGCAAGAGAGACGAAGCAAAAGAAGAGATCAAAGAACAAGAGAACGACCAATGAAAGGAAAGCGAGAGAAATAAAGAAGTAGAAGAAAACAGAGAGAAAAAGGAGGAATGAGAGAGAGAGAAGAGTGGCTGTACTGCTGTAAGTAATCTATTGAGTACGGGGAGGGAGGGGGGGCATATTAACATTATATGACGGTTGTAATAAAAGGAAAGTATCGCAGTAAGTGTATTCAGCAAAGATGCTCTCCGAAATGCCCTTGAGTCCCTCAGTGAGACCCAGCCAACTGCCAAATAATAACAACACTCATAATTAGCAGATGATTTAAAGTGAGTCTAAACAAAAGAGTCACTTCAGACTGGAAAAAGCATGTTTTTGAATTCAAACGCAGGCGAACAGGTCCCTTGACATCTGCAGAGTGCGAGCGAGAGGGAGACGCTGCCTATAAACACGAGGTTGAAATAAATTCCCTTTTCAATATTCAGTGGAAGCTGCTATGAGTCAGACTGAACTGCAGCCCACAAAGTGGTTTCACAGTGCGGCCCCCCCAGCAGCAGCGTTGACAGCTCACGGACCACCGCACACACCTCAACTACAAAACTGATGAGAAATTCGATTGGTTTCACTCTTCATAAACTCTCAGCATTTCTTGGCTTTCCTGCTACTGTGGCTTTTCCTAGTGCTACTTCCAGCCACAAAATACAATCAGAGTCTGCTATAATTTCATCATGATATAGAGTGGAAGTGGAATGGGAGCAAATGGCTGTTTTCTCACAGCTACTGTTGCAAGGATGGACAAGCTTTTCCAGAACATTAGCGACAATCCCATTGAAGGTATTGGGAAACTAGCGAATTCTGTATTTGCCAGAATGCATAAATTCTCGGGAAATTAAACGCTACGTTACTTGAGCTGATTGAAAACAATGACAACTTATTTGGCATGCTAAAAATAGCTCAAAACCACATTTTATCTAGACCAGCATACAGAATAAATATTATAAATTAAAGAATAACAAATCAATGCAATATAAATTGAGGAATTTTGAGGAGAAAATGACAAGCTACGGGGCGCCAGGTAGTGTCGCAGTCACACAGCTCCAGGGACCTGGAGGTTGTGGGTTCGATTCCCGCTCCGGGTGACTGTCTGTGAGGAGTTGGTGTGTTCTCCCTGTGTCTGTGTGGGTTTCCTCCGGGTGACTGTCTGTGAGGAGTGTGGTGTGTTCTCCCTGTGTCTGCGTGGGTTTCCTCCGGGTGACTGTCTGTGAGGAGTGTGGTGTGTTCTCCCTGTGTCTGCGTGGGTTTCCTCCGGGTGACTGTCTGTGAGGAGTGTGGTGTGTTCTCCCCGTGTCTGCGTGGGTTTCCTCCGGGTGACTGTCTGTGAGGAGTGTGGTGTGTTCTCCCTGTGTCTGTGTGGGTTTCCTCCGGGTGACTGTCTGTGAGGAGTGTGGTGTGTTCTCCCTGTGTCTGTGTGGGTTTCCTCCGGGTGACTGTCTGTGAGGAGTTTGGTGTGTTCTCCTTGTGTCTGCGTGGGTTTCCTCCAGGTGCTCTGGTTTCCTCCCACAGTCCAAAAACACACGTTGGTAGGTGGATTGGCGACTCAAAAGTGTCCATAGGTGTGAGTGTGTGTGTGAATGTGTGTGTGTGTCTGTGTTGCCTTGTGAAGGACTGGCGCCCCCTCCAGGGTGTATTCCCGCCTTGCGCCCAATGATTCCAGGTAGGCTCTGGACCCACCGCGACCCTGAATTGGATAAGGGTTACAGATAATGAATGAATGAATGACAAGCTACGTATTGTTTCTACGCTTTTTTTGGGTCACTGCTCTACAAAGCATGTTCAATTTGTCAACAGCAGCCTGAAAAGTAAATACATATCTAAGTGGACCATTGGCTCTGACCAGCTTGGGTATGCATTTGGAAAGCAAATGTCAGTGGAGTGTAGAACGTTCACCAATTTCAGAGGTATATTTGCTTTCAGCAAAAAAGAAAACGTGGAAAAATAAGATACTGTAAATCCAGGCCATACATTCAGCTGGAGATCAAGACAATCACACACCCTAACTGTAATAAAGTCCACATGCTGGATCCCATCGCTAGAATCTCTGTTGTTAGGGTCTGTACTGCTGCAGTCCACTTCAGAAAACATACCTGTTCCTCTTTATAAACCCAAACCCAGTGGTCACCATCCATCAACCTGGAGATCTTCTTTTCTGTTAGAGCTCAACAGGCAGATCTCCACGAGGAAGGCTGATGACCACTACCCACTCCTCCCCTCACTGCGGTCCCAGCACTCCCTGCCCCGGCCCCTCGCTGTGCTCCGACCCCCACATCTTGTAGAAATGAGTGAAGTCCACGTATGGTGGTACTCGTCCGGTCTCGTCCGGTTGGGCGGCCTGGCTGCCCCGGCGAAAGAGGCCACCGTCTCCTGAGCTGGAGCTGGAGCTCTGGGTCTGCGTGTTGGTGGACTGCAGCGTGGTTGTGGGACTCTGCCTGGGGGGTGGAGAGGAAACACAAACAGGGAGAGGGACAGGGAGTTCACTGATCAGCTGCAAGAGGTCTACATCTATTGTTAGAGGCTGGAGGGGAGCTATCAGGCTGTGGAACGAATGTAGATGGGGCAAGGAGTGGGAGAGAGAGAGGAGAGGAATTGTCATTGATTATTAAATTATTATAAACATGTCTAACACTTGATGAAGGACACCTGGCTTGATCAGCTGTTCGTGATCACGGTTAACTCTGCTTTTTCTTACGCGAAGCTTTTGTTTGGGAATATGTGGAGGAACTAAAAGATGCTGATAATCTGAGCAGAATCAAAGTACTGCCAATTTTACTAATGAAACGTTAACTTAAAAGAGCTACCGGTATTGAGTGAACATTGATATTGATGATTCACTGCTTGTAGTCCCATTGGGCCCAAGAGGAGAGTGCTGGTGTACCCTTAGAATGAGTAACGAGAAAAACCCAATGACTATCACAGCTATCATGGCCTTCATTCTGACCCACGATGCTACAAGGCACTCTGCATGAAATATTAATACTACGGTTAATGGAAAACTGGACCAAACCAACACAAAAATCAGTACTGAGGTGGAGTGAACCATTACCCTGGAGTAGGGGTTCCTCCTTCCAGAGTGGAGGCGGTGTTGGTCCCATTGGTGAGTGTCCCCTGGCTGGGCATCACCAGAGACAGGGTTACACTGGTCTTACTGGTGCTCTGACTGTTAGAGTAGGGCACAGAGACTGGATAAATACGACCACCTGCCAGAGAGAGGGAGATGAAGAGGACAAATCAGAAGCTGAGGATTGTTGCATTTCTGTTTACGGTTCTTATGGTTCTTTTACCCTGACAACATAGGAGGCGCCTGGCTGATGATTATTTCACCCTTCACATCAGTGTAGAATTAACACTGGACAATTACAATTTCTACTTTCCGCGTGCGTGACACACAGCGACAGCAGGGAGTAGAGATAATGAGCAATTAGTGGCTGAGTTTTCTCAGTAGCTTTTTGTTAAATATATTTTTTCTGTTTTTGGTCCTGACCCTTGAAAAATGAATGACTTGAATTTAATGGCTGTTTTCCCTTGAAATGAATTAAATGAAGGATGGCCTCTGACTTTTAAACTGGACTACAGACCAGTGAAATAAAACAGTCCTGTAATCAAAATGAGCCTGTTTTTCCACAAAAAAAAAAAAAAGACCACCATCTGACGTTAATGCAATAGCTTCAAATATTAAAATAAACAGTACAAACAAAGAAAAGAAGAAAACAACAGGGACAAAGAGCAGCAGAGAGCATAACATAATGAGGGAAAGTAAGCAAAATCTTAATATATTTATAAGCAGGCTTGGGAGTGGATCGATCCCCATATCCAGCAGGAACATTGGGAGTAGTGATAGTGAAGGAATAGCAATGTCCTCCTTCTCCACAACTGAACTGCCCTGAAACAAGGCCCCTAACATCATGTTTTTATCATGTTTATCATTCTACGTGTATCATTCACTGATTCATTCATTCATTCATTATCTGTAACCCCTTATCCAGTTCAGGGTCGCGGTGGGTCCAGAGCCTACCTGGAATCATTGGGCGCAAGGCGGGAATACACCCTGGAGGGGGCACACCACACTCCTCACAGACAGTCACCCGGAGGAAACCCACACAGACACAGAGAGAACACACCCACACAGACACAGAGAGAACACACCACACTCCTCACAGACAGTCACCCGGAGGAAACCCACACAGACACAGAGAGAACACACCACACTCCTCACAGACAGTCACCCGGAGGAAACCCACACAGACACAGAGAGAACACACCACACTCCTCACAGACAGTCACCCGGAGGAAACCCACACAGACACAGAGAGAACACACCACACTCCTCACAGACAGTCACCCGGAGGAAACCCACACAGACACAGAGAGAACACACCACACTCCTCACAGACAGTCACCCGGAGGAAACCCACACAGACACAGAGAGAACACACCACACTCCTCACAGACAGTCACCCGGAGGAAACCCACACAGACACAGAGAGAACACACCACACTCCTCACAGACAGTCACCCGGAGGAAACCCACACAGACACAGAGAGAACACACCACACTCCTCACAGACAGTCACCCGGAGGAAACCCACACAGACACAGAGAGAACACACCACACTCCTCACAGACAGTCACCCGGAGGAAACCCACACAGACACAGAGAGAACACACCACACTCCTCACAGACAGTCACCCGGAGGAAACCCACACAGACACAGAGAGAACACACCACACTCCTCACAGACAGTCACCCAGAGGAAACCCACACAGACACAGAGAGAACACACCACACTGCTCACAGACTGTCACCCGGAGGAAACCCACACAGACACAGAGAGAACACACCACACTCCTCACAGACAGTCACCCGGAGGAAACCCACACAGACACAGAGAGAACACACCACACTCCTCACAGACAGTCACCCGGAGGAAACCCACGCAGACACAGGGAGAACACACCACACTCCTCACAGACAGTCACCCGGAGGAAACCCACACAGACACAGAGAGAACACACCACACTCCTCACAGACAGTCACCCAGAGGAAACCCACACAGGGAGAACACACCACACTCCTCACAGACAGTCACCCAGAGGAAACCCACACAGACACAGAGAGAACACACCACACTCCTCACAGACAGTCACCCAGAGGAAACCCACACAGACACAGAGAGAACACACCACACTCCTCACAGACAGTCACCCAGAGGAAACCCACACAGACACAGAGAGAACACACCACACTCCTCACAGACAGTCACCCGGAGTAAACCCACACAGACACAGAGAGAACACACCAACTCCTCACAGACAGTCACCCGGAGGAAACCTACACAGACACGGGCAGAACACACCACACTCCTCACAGACTGTCACCCGGAGCGGGAATCGAACCCACAACCTCCAGCTCCAGTCACCCGGAGGAAACCCACACAGGGAGAACACACCACACTCCTCACAGACAGTCACCCAGAGGAAACCCACACAGACACAGAGAGAACACACCACACTCCTCACAGACAGTCACCCAGAGGAAACCTACACAGACACAGAGAGAACACACCACACTCCTCACAGACAGTCACCCAGAGGAAACCCACACAGACACAGAGAGAACACACCACACTCCTCACAGACAGTCACCCGGAGTAAACCCACACAGACACAGAGAGAACACACCAACTCCTCACAGACAGTCACCCGGAGGAAACCCACACAGACACGGGCAGAACACACCACACTCCTCACAGAATGTCACCCGGAGCGGGAATCGAACCCACAACCTCCAGGTCCCTGGAGCTGTGTGACTGCGACACCTACCTGCTGCGCCAACGTGCCGCCCTAGATTAACTGATTTCTTAATCTAATTCTAAACCTGAATAAAGTATATGGCTTACACTTTACAAATATATATCAATCAAGCACTTGTCCTGCTGCTATTTGCTGTTGTGAGAGAACGGCTAGACTTGCCCTCCCTTCCTCTACAGTGAATAAAAATACAACGAAATAGGGTGCGAATGTAGGGAATGTTCATAATCCACTCCTTATAAAAAATAGCACAGTTGAAGAGACTGACGACTGTTTAATCATAAATTAAAACTAAACTTTGATATTCATAATGACTTTGAGTGTTTTATCACTCAGGTTTAACAAAAACATTGTGTACACTTTTGCCTCGTTTCTCACCTTTATGACAAACTTGAACCTAGCGAAACAGAACGTGACCGTAATCCTTCACGTAAATTCCATTTCAGCCATATTTCAAAATTACAACAAAGTGTGAAAAACCATTAAGACACATTAACACATACTGAGAGAGAGAGAGAGAGAGAGAGAGAGAGAAAGGTACGGAAGAGTTATATGCAGCACTGTTACCCTGAGTGGGTGTGAGCGAGCCGTCTGAGAGGAGGTAATTAATGGTGCGGATGAGGAGGGTCATGTCCTCGTGCCGGGAGCAGTGTGGCGCTTTCTGCCTGCCACTGGCGTAGGCGTCGTGATGAAGACGCTTCACGCGTTCCACCACCGACTGGGCCACTGCTTCCAGACTGCTCTGCAGGACCAGCTCTGCTGCCACCATGGCAACCATCTCCTGAAAGCAGAATAGGGAAATGTGGTCCAGGGGTAGCCTTATTTAAGCCCATGACCGAGCACAGTCATCTCTGCTCTGAAGATAGGTACGTCAAATGGCATTGTTGCTATAGCAACTATTTAAAGACATCACATTTCAAAATGATATCTACTTTTTTTGGGGAAGACTAGAATCATGGAAAGTGATGGAGGACAGGAGAGCCACCCTATGCCCTCAGAGATGGTGAGGACAATACTGTGCTTATTTACTCTCTTGGCTGTGGCATTATCAGGGACCTAACCTACGATCTCATATTAAAAAGGGCCAGGGTACAAATGTGAATGGAGTTCACTGACTCTTTACACATGATATACATGTTTGGATATTATAAGACTGTCAAAGCATTTCCTCAACCCCTAGTACTTATTACAAGCAAAGAAAATCCTCTTGAAGCATACCTGATTGGCTTGCTCAGTCCCATGGGCAGCCTCCAGGGCATTGATGAGACCCTCTGACATCAAGAGCAGAAAGCCCGTGACTCCATCCAATGACAGGCCGCCGTGAATCTCAGGCTCTGCGATGATTGGCTTACTTTTGGCCGCACTACACATGGACACATAAGAATAAACTCAAAGAAGGTAATAAAACTAAGTCTAACCCAAAAGACCCAAAGGCTTTTGTCATTCTGCACAACCTTTGCCAGTTCTATTCGTATGCTGTGTGCAAATTGAAATGGAAATGCAATGTATGTGTGCTGAATCTAAAGCCAGAGCTGTCCCAGCATGGCCGCTAGACGGCAGGAAATTAGAGTTTTGTGCGGCAGGTTAATGTCATCTAGAACAGCTTAATGTGGTAAAGCTGTAAAAATCCAGTTGGATTGTGGTCAGAGAGCTGAGAGAGAGCCAGTGAAAGAGAGAGAGAGAGAGAGAGAGAGAGAGAGAGAGAGAGCGAGACACAAATGAAATGACAGGAGGGGAGAAATAGAGATGAGGTGAATAATGAGTGAGGAGATGGAGATATAAAAAGCACCTGTCACTCTGTGATTGCTTCTTTATACTTTATATACTTAATAAATAATTCATTCATTCATTGTCTGTAACCCTTATCCAGTTCAGGGTCGCGGTGGGTCCAGAGCCTACCTGGAATCATTGGGCACAAGGTGGGAATACACCCAGGAGGGGGCGCTAGTCCTTCACAGGGCAACACAGACACACACACACACCTACGGACACTTTTGAGTCACCAATCCACCTACCAATGTGTGTTTTTAGACTGTGGGAGGAAACCCACGCAGACACAGGGAGAACACACCACAATCCTCACAGACAGTCACCCGGAGGAAACCCATGCGGACACAGGGAGAACACATCACACTCCTTACAGACAGTCACCCGGAGGAAACCCACACAGACACAGGGAGAACACACCACACTCCTCACAGACAGTCACCCGGAGGAAACCCATGCGGACACAGGGAGAACACACCAACTCTTAATAAATAATGCATATTTATATATATATATATATATATAAACCTAACACATAAAATCATTTTTAATAAAACAGCACTGTATTTCTTAAGTTCAAGCCCAATATCTTATAATTCCTTTTTAAATGGGTTCACTTATGTATTTGTATTGTGTGGAACATTCTCAAACCCCTTTTAATAAGATGCGCAAGCATTTTTTGGGGTTGTTTCCCAGCGATACATTTATGACAGATGTATGTAAATGACCTCTTGGCTGACCCGTGTGGTGACTTATATACTTTCATAACGTCAGTAAACTCAAAATGTGGTAAATGTGCCATGGTGGGGTCAAGGCATGTTCAACCTACAGAGGGGTGTAATAACAGCACAGAACCATTACAGCATGTTATTTTAAATAAGCAGAGTGTTTTTGTTTAGTCTGAACCCACCTCAGCACATCAATATCTGTGTAGTTGAATTTGACCTTATAGTCTCCAATCCTCCGCAGACTGCTCTGACCTGCTATTAGCCCTGTCTGTCTCAAACGAGCAGGGTCCAGACCTGAGAGAGAGAGAGGAGAGAGAGAGGTTAGAGAGAGGTTAGAGAGAGAGAGAGAGAGGGTAGAAAGAGAGAAAGAAAGAGAGGGTAGAAAGAGAGAGAGAGAGAGAGAGAGAGAGAGAGAGAGAATGGGTAGAGAGAGAGAGATGGAGAGAGGGTAGAGAGAGAGAGAGAGAGAGAGAGAGAGAGAGGGTAGAGAGAGAGAGAGAGAGAGAGAGAGAGAGAGAGGGTAGAGAGAGAGAGAGAGAGAGAGAGAGAGAGAGGGTAGAGAGAGAGAGAGAGAGAGAGAGAGAAGGTAGAGAGAGAGAGAGAGAGAGAGAGAGAGAGGGTAGAGAGAGAGAGGATTACAACCTCTTACATTGCGACTAAGTAGACAGGATGTTTAGCTGTGTCCACTCACCCAGCTGGGTCAGCCTTGTGAGCTCCTCTTCATTCTCAGTTGTGTGAGCGCGTCCGATCTCAATAACCTGGTTCTGCCCATCACTGGTGTACTTACACAGCAGAGCACGATTGGTGCCTGAACAAAATGAACAAACACAAACACATTTACATCGTTTCCATAAAAATAAACCAAATGAAAACAAGACGTTTTGGAGCACATTATGCTCAGGGCCAAGTGTCAGCTGGAGAGGCACCAACCCCCAGGACTGATCCATGACGCAGTGCAACTGTGGCCTTAGCAGTGATTCACTGCAACGCAGAGCATTTTTCAACACCTCTGAGATGAGCTTGAAGTGGCTTTATAACATGCAGAGTTACAAATCCATGTATACATCCTTTCATTGCCAGAGTGTACACTACAGCTGTGTTAGCCTGTCTGTCCCAGCAGTTACCGAGGCAACATAACCTACAGCTACTCACCATTTTGACCCTGACTTGACCTTTTCAACGTGTGAGAACCAAAGCCAAAACAGAAACAACAGCAAACAGAAGGCGTGTAATGTCAGTTCAGCTGAAACGTTAAAGGTCCCAGTGGGTGCTGTGTCTGATGTCAGATGTCCAAATAAAAACAGCTTTTCCAACAGACAGCAGTATATCAAAGCAGGTAATCAAATCCGAAGCTGGACTGATAATGAAATTAATTACCAGAATGGAGAAATAATATAATCCTTTACAGGAGAATCAATTTATTTCATATTCAGTGAATGTATTTTAATGTTCTGTGGTGTATACAGTTTAGAAACGCATTCGGGCATCAATGACATCATTTCTGAGGGTTCAAGAAAATTAGTACGATTTTGGAAAGGTATAATACATGTTTTTTATCATAATATATAATAATATGGACGCCCAAGCTTTGGCTTTACCACTACATTCTGTAAGCCACAATAATGAATGTATTCCAGGAATGAATGAAGCTGGATGAAGTTCTATAATAAAATAGTCCTTTCCTACTTATCTTTCAGTATCTCTCAGTATCTGTCTCTTTAACTTGTCATGGGTGAGTTTGTTTTTGTGGACTTTAATATTTAAACAGGGCGGCACAGTGGCGCAGCAGCTCCAGGGACCTGGAGGTTGTGGTTTCGATTCCCGCTCCGGGTGACTGTCTGTGAGGAGTGTGGTGTGTTCTCTCTGTGTCTGCGTGGGTTTCCTCCGGGTGACTGTCTGTGAGGAGTGTGGTGTGTTCTCCCTGTGTCTGCGTGGGTTTCCTCCGGGTCACTGTCTGTGAGGAGTGTGGTGTGTTCTCCCTGTGTCTGCGTGGGTTTCCTCCGGGTGACTGTCTGTGAGGAGTGTGGTGTGTTCTTTCTGTGTCTGTGTGGGTTTCCTCCGGGTGACTGTCTGTGAGGAGTGTGGTGTGTTCTCCCTGTGTCTGCGTGGGTTTCCTCCGGGTGACTGTCTGTGAGGAGTGTGGTGTGTTCTCCCTGTGTCTGCGTGGGTTTCCTCCGGGTGACTGTCTGTGAGGAGTGTGGTGTGTTCTCCCTGTGTCTGCGTGGGTTTCCTCCGGGTGACTGTCTGTGAGGAGTGTGGTGTGTTCTCCCTGTGTCTGCGTGGGTTTCCTCCGGGTGACTGTCTGTGAGGAGTGTGGTGTGTTCTCCCTGTGTCTGCGTGGGTTTCCTCCGGGTGACTGTCTGTGAGGAGTGTGGTGTGCTCTCCCTGTGTCTGCGTGGGTTTCCTCCGGGTGCTCCGGTTTCCTCCCACAGTCCAAAAACACACGTTGCTAGGTGGATTGGTGACTCAAAAGTGTCCGTAGGTGTGAGTGTGTGAGTGAATGTGTGTGTGTGTCTGTGTTGCCCTGTGAAGAACTGGCGCCCCCTCCAGGGTGTATTCACACCTTGCGCCCAATGATTCCAGGTAGGCTCTGGACCCACCGCAACCCTGAACTGGATAAGCGGTTACAGATAATGAATGAATGAATAAATATTTAAACAGTTTATGCATGTTTCATCTTTTACACAGAAGGATATCAGCA
The DNA here is from genome assembly GCF_029633855.1 of Hoplias malabaricus. Classification (NCBI taxonomy): domain Eukaryota; kingdom Metazoa; phylum Chordata; class Actinopteri; order Characiformes; family Erythrinidae; genus Hoplias; species Hoplias malabaricus. The sequence continues at coordinate 74,983,076 of NC_089802.1, read as the reverse complement.
GAGAGGATGTGAGACATAGGTGAGATCATTGTTGATACAGGATGCTTTAACCGCATAGGAATAACAGTAACAACTATAAATATTTTATAAAAGTACACCATGAACTCATTCACCCAGCACAGCTCAAAAACCACGTCCTACAACAACTCATCTAAATTACATCAAATAATATATTAATGCAGGGTAACAGATCACCTGATGTGTTCGGAAGATCAATGACAAGGGCCTTTATTTTACAAAGTAAGCTAAAAATTGTTGACGTTTTTCTGTTGCTGACAAAATACAAACATACCTGGGACTTACATAAACAAAGACTGTGTATGTACATGTGCCTCGGTACGCACCCACATTAGCGATGTACAACTTGTTGTTGAGAATGAGGGCAATAACTGCTGTGGCTCCTCCAGAAACTTCCTGCTCCCGAGCCTTCAGCCTCTCAGCGATCTTCTGGAACTGAGAGGGTAGCTGATGAACTGGCACTCCCTACAGGGCAAAGGGAGAACTGTCATTTCTAGCATTAACAGTATGAACAGTTGAAAAAGATCTGTTATACAGGTGTAATACATATGCAGTGTCTCTTTGAAACAAATGTGTCAGTTCCATATGTAAGCGATCAGCTTCATTAATTTTACAACAAAATATGGCCATATCCACTTCGTACGTCACCTCACATATGACGTAAGACTGATACAAGTCCCATAAGAGGTTAAATAACCTGGTCCTGTAGCATATCAATATCCATCCTGTAACCTACAGATAAAACTGTCCTCTCCGTGCCATAGATCCTTCACCATCATTCAGAATAACCAGGGATGTTATTTGCATTTAAATCCTGAACTTGCTGTGACCTATGCCTCTGCTGTGGAGGCGCAGGGCCGAAGGTGTTTGCACCAAAAGCAAATTCAGTGTTCCAACTGCCCTCATGGACAGAATCGTTCAGAGGAATTTTCTATTCAGTATTCAGCTTGTCGGTGAAGGTGTGTGTGGGAGAAGTCCTTGAGAATCTTGTTTCTTTGAATCTTTACTTGAGTGTGTGTGTGTGCTCTTGCCTCGGGAAGTTGTGCCTGCAGGTTGGCCTTATCTGCCAGTGCGTCATCAATGGTCTCAAAGTAACTCTTCTCCACCACGTCAAACGCCTTGAATAGAGACACGAAGGAGGAACACTGACAAAGGATGCAGCACATCGCTTCATATCCGGAGTGTGTAAACATTAATCAAACCAATTCCAGCAAATCCAAAGATAAAAAGTAGATATATGTCATAACTGAATTGAGTGTACTCACGAATATGTTCTTAGCTTTGTGAAAGGAGGCTGACATTCTATCGCTCACTGTTTACTGTTTTCTCTCATGGAAGATGTTTGTGAAATAGTCAAATTCAGCAATTTTCCTTTTACCCCAAAAGTAGTTGCTGAGGAAAGGTGTTTGACTTCTGCCTCTTTTTCTGTTGCGGTGTGTTACAGTGAGTTACAAGCATCAGACTTATTTTCTGCATATACCATCGCGTGGGTTTCCTCCGGGTGACTGTCTGTGAGGAGTGTGGTGTGTTCTTCCTGTGTCTGCGTGGGTTTCCTCTGGGTGACTGTCTGTGAGAAGTGTGGTGCGTTCTCCCTGTGTCTGCGTGAGTTTCCTCTGAGTGACTGTCTGTGAGGAGTGTGGTGTGTTCTCTCTGTGTCTGCATGGGTTTCCTCTGGGTGACTGTCTGTGAGGAGTGTGGTGTGTTCTCCCTGTGTCTGCGTGGGTTTCCTCTGAGTGACTGTCTGTGAGGAGTGTGGTGTGTTCTCTCTGTGTCTGCATGGGTTTCCTCCGGGTGACTGTCTGTGAGAAGTGTGGTGCGTTCTCCCTGTGTCTGCGTGGGTTTCCTCTGAGTGACTGTCTGTGAGGAGTGTGGTGTGTTCTCTCTGTGTCTGCATGGGTTTCCTCTGAGTGACTGTCTGTGAGGAGTGTGGTGTGTTCTCTCTGTGTCTGCATGGGTTTCCTCTGAGTGACTGTCTGTGAGGAGTGTGGTGTGTTCTCTCTGTGTCTGCATGGGTTTCCTCTGGGTGACTGTCTGTGAGGAGTGTGGTGTGTTCTCCCTGTGTCTGCATGGGTTTCCTCTGAGTGACTGTCTGTGAGGAGTGTGGTGTGTTCTCTCTGTGTCTGCATGGGTTTCCTCTGAGTGACTGTCTGTGAGGAGTGTGGTGTGTTCTCTCTGTGTCTGCATGGGTTTCCTCTGAGTGACTGTCTGTGAGGAGTGTGGTGTGTTCTCTCTGTGTCTGCATGGGTTTCCTCTGAGTGACTGTCTGTGAGGAGTGTGGTGTGTTCTCTCTGTGTCTGCGTGGGTTTCCTCCGGGTGACTGTCTGTGAGGAGTGTGGTGTGTTCTCCCTGTGTCTGCGTGGGTTTCCTCCGGGTGACTGTCTGTGAGGAGTGTGGTGTGTTCTCCCTGTGTCTGCGTGGGTTTCCTCTGGGTGACTGTCTGTGAGGAGTGTGGTGTGTTCTCCCTGTGTCTGCGTGGGTTTCCTCCGGGTGACTGTCTGTGAGGAGTGTGGTGTGTTCTCCCTGTGTGTTACAGTGAGTTACAAGCATCAGACTTATTTTCTGCATATATCATCGCACTTGCCTCAAGCCCAATTTGGAAGTAATCTCAGATACGTTTATGTGGCTTCTGATATTGTATAGCAAACAATCAATGTTTATAATATGTTGCGTATATACAAACTGTATCAGCAAACATGTCTCGGCAGATCAACACAATGTATGGGTTTAACAGGCATGTGATGAGCGATCAGAGACCTGAGTGAGGATGCGCCGAACATCTGTTTCAGAGTGGCTGGAGTTCAGCTGACCCAGTAAAAGCTCTGCAGTCAGACACTGGGACACAAAATTGGCCACTCGGCTGCCATCATAACCATTAAAAACTCCATAGAGGAAACAGCTATCTGCACTGTGAGGGACACAATTATTATTACTATTATTATTATTATTATGAAGCACTGTTATTATCTGAATGAAACGTCTGCTCTGGTGTTGATGGAGCTCACCTAAAGCGGAAGTGGCCGTCCTCATTGGGGTGGCTCTGCGTGCTTTTGCCATCAGGACCGTACACACTGTTCGGAGCTGTGCCCACTCCACACAGCTGACACAACGGCAGGTCATCTGTCCAGCTCTGGTGCTGAAACAACGTAAAGAAATCCAGTTAACAACCTTATAGTAGCAGGCTGTTCTTTTCTCCAATGTTTTTTTTTTTTTACTTCATGTTATGAAACAGATATTATTCTAACACAAAGTGACTGGGATGCAACACAGATTCTGTACCAAACTTTTTTTTTTAAACATGGCCACCTCCATGTGGGGCACCCACTCTATGGAGTATAAACTGGTTCATTCAGGGACTACAATGACATATAATTCTATATACCTTATAAGTTGCACTTTACAGAAAAGGAAAATCTAAATTTAACAAACAATAAGAAATTAAACAATAGTGAGTCATTGGGACCAACACAAACTCTGCAGCAACAAATGAGCTACTGTCTTTGACTTTATTTCTACAAGGAGCATCAATAATGTAGGTGTGTCTAACAGGGTGGACAGTATGTGGCCACTCTTTAAAAACAGCACTTGTATGTCACACTAACACACCACCAACAGGTCAGTGTTAAGCTCTGAGGATGATACACCACCCAGGTCATATTTGCTCTAAGGGGGTCCTGTTCATTGAAGAACTGGGAGAAATGGGGCTAAGAGAGAACAACTGACTGTAACTGTGGAACTACAAAGTGCTCCTTTATGGTCAGTGAAGCTGGCAAAGTGTAGAATCAAAGCTGGTGTGCAATCCATTATTATTATTACATGATGTCCTACATACATAACTGCTAGCTATCTGACATTTAAAGCATTATCGACATGTTATTATTACGAAAAAACGTCAGGCCACAGGTAACAGCTTTCAGTGTTCAAATCCTCAACCTGAAATTAGACTCGGCTTTATTTCTGCCTTTTTCCAAGGCTCATATATACATGTTTATTAAGTTAGCAGGCTTGCTAAACAATTTTATGCAACGGTACAGAACAAATTCTCGCAGCTGTAGATATCCGTGACAAAAAAGGCAAAAAGTAATAGTTGTCTGTATAAAAGCAGTTACTTCCAAAAGTAATTTTAAAAAATAGAAGCGGGAGAAAATAAACGTTTACTGTCTTACACTTTGCATCAGAGTCCTCCGCTGGGCCGCCATCTTTGGACTCTGAGGTAGTGATGAAGAGTCGACTCTCAAAGATTCGATTCGTTCATTCTAAAGCGTTAGGACAACGTTTCTGAAAGTCAAAATGCTGGGAGTCGATTCACTCCAGGATTCAGGAACTTCTTTTTGACCCCATACAGTGTAAAAATCAGTTTGGTTATATGAGCTTTGAAACTGCTCTTTTAGTCTAAAAAACATGAAACCAAATTGACATGATTCTTACGTCATAAACCTAAGGAACCAATCCCAACTTACAGGGTGGAGCTTTCATAGCTGGCTCTGCATAAAGGTGCGTAGAGCTAAAGTGGGGATAGCTTTAATAAATCAGAGATTAACATATTAAAAAAGGCGAAGGTGAAGAGATACATCTAAGCCATTTTGGCATTTTTGTCTTTTTGGAAATAACAGGAATTAGTTTTCAAGGGTTTAACTGAAGACTGGAAGGGAATTTTAACAAACAGAACAGACATAATTTTTATATATACATCCGTGCCTTTTTTAAAAAGGTTGAAATGTAATATTTAATCCCCAAATATTGGTTACAACGTAGTGGCTGTAAGTGTCGAGAATCAGAGTCGATTCCGTAAAACCCGGAGTTGTTCATTACTCCCCTGGTGGTTGTGTTCCAAATTTCTCCCTGTTCCTTAGACCATAGTGCACTTGTGTAGGCTACGAGATATTGCGTTATAATCCGCGATTTTGGACAATTTTCCAGGTGTAAAGTAACAGCGGGCAGACATGTTTTGACATAATTATTTCAATAGTTAATACAGCATTCCTAACAAATATCTGAGACAAAACGAGCATATAATTAAACACACAAATGCTATAAAAATTAGCATTAGCATTAGAAAAAAAGTCTAGACATATTCTTATTGGTGTGTTTGAATAGCTGTAACATTATACAGTGTAATAACGGCGAAAAACCAACACAATTAGCACAGCTGCTAGTAACAGCTCCAGTAAAGGCACGCTATTCTTTTATTTTACACCCACCTTGTGGCCAAATATGAAACTAGACATACACTGTATGGTTGTGGGTCCTCGCCTGACCCGTGTTCATTGAAAAACACTAAAAACACCAGCTTCTAATCTCCGTGGCAGTAGGCCTGTTTGCCCTGCACACACCTCTGTGCCATGAACTGATATGTAACTAATATGGCCAAACCTTTATTTCAGGACTATCAACAACAACATTGACTCCAACCTCCATCAATTTGTAAAAGGGCAGAATTATATTGAAAGAAAAAAATGGGTGACTTTTTGTTTAGCGGCCTTTACTTTGACTGAGTAATAATGATACTACTACTACTAATAATAATAATAATAATGACACAATAATGGGTGGCACAGTAGGGTTTCAGGTAGGGTCATGACCTCACAGCTTGTCTTGGCATCCTGGGTTTGTGTGTTCTCCCCATGTCTGCTTGGGTTTCCTCCGATAGCCCTGGTGAATGTGTGAAATCTTCCACAGGTGTGAGTGTATGAATCCCTGTGATGCACTGGCACCCTCTCCAGTGTGTTCCTGCTTTGTGCCCAATGATTCCAGGTATGCCATGGACCCACCGTGACCCTGACCAGGATGATGTATCCAATAAGAAAAGAAAACTCAAACCACTAGAAGAAGTGTTTTGATTATTTATTTCTTAATGTCTGTAGAGATTAAAATCCATCACATCAAAAACAATAGCACTCAATAAACTGGTCGTTGTTTTTCCATTGCTATATCTAGATTAACACAGAGAAGATAACACAGTCCTACACAGCTATATAGTTTGGTCTTCCAACACTTTTTATTATTTATTTATTTATTTTTTTGTATTTTAATTGCAGTCATTATTATTCCAAAATAAAACTGTATTCCCAGAAACAAAGGTCACATACATACGAGTGCACCAAAAAGATACATACCGTTCACAAGATGGGGCTTGAAAATAAAACTGATTTTATATCCAATTACAGATTTACATGTCTATATACACATACTGAGCTCTTCTAAGTTTGGAGTTTTGTCCACAGACGTTTGGTGAAATTACGATCGATCAAAAATAATCGACGGTATCCATAGTTTCTCCTCACACACAGATTAAGCACGACTAAACATAGCGCAAAGTTGTCTTTGTTCCTCCGATATAGTTCCCAAATGCATAAGCACTGAAAATAATACTTTAAATACTCAGCACTTCATTAAATAAATGAATATTTGTACAGCTTCAGAACTATTCACATATGTCCCTCTTATTACGTACCGCAGTCAAAAATAAATCTGAAGGCCATGAAGCACTGGAGCTCTGCTGAAGCAACATCAAATAACAGCAGAAGTTTAAGTCAAGGCCTGATCGATATGAAAACTAGTATCTAGTTAACCATTATTTGTATCACCGATACTAGTTTTTTTAGGAGCCAATAATTAAAATAACCGACACTGATATTTATTTTCCATAACTGCTTCATGATCAGGGTCACAATGTTTCCGGTGCCTATACCTGCCTATTATTGAAGTCACAAAATGCCCCTTCCAGGGTGTGTTCCTGCCTTGAGTCAGCTCCGGACCCACTGCGACACTGAACGTGATGAAGCGGTTACTGAAGTTGAATGTTGTAATGTAGCAAAATGTCTTACAAACTCACTCAAATTATGGGAGAATCGATTCAACCCAGTTTTTTTGATTGAAGTCAGATACAGGGTAGCAATCAGAACTGAGGTCATTTACATTTACATGAGTATATTTTGTTACTGTGCCTTTAATACTGATATATTTCATCTTCCTCATTCGAGAAGTAGTCTGGTTAGGGCTTAACGGCTGTTGGCCGAGTAAGCGAGTGTATATGTAGGATTTTTTGACATCACAAATATTACTAAGTTCCCTTTTCCATGATATGGACTTTCCATAATCGATTGTTTCTATTGGTGAAATGATAAATCGGTCAGGATGCTTTCTTTTTAAATAGAACACTTAAGTGGTTTAAAGATGGGAGAACTTTACAGCCACCTTCCTCTCACTCTAACCCCCCTGACCCAATGGACAGACAGAGTAACACACAGACAGACAGCGAGACAAAAACAGATACACAAACACACAGCTTGTTTCTATGGTGGACACAGTGGTTGGCAGGCACTGTGATCAGACACGTCTTCACCGGCAGTGTTTTTCCATTTGATTTACAGATGACCAATGTCTCAAGGCTACAGGCAGTTTCCAAGAGCGAAATGAGTGTGTATTCATATCTCAGTAATATCATACAACCGTATTTGGTATTGTGTCAGAGACCACCCTTCATACATAACCCAACCTCAACGTCTAATCAAATCGTTCAGAGTTTATCGTGTCCAACGTTTGCCTTTGCTACGACTTCCATTCTATATAATTATCAATAAAGCAATAAATTGTACTTAACAGCCTTTCTGAATGAACCACAAAGTAAATGAAGGGTGGCCTCTTTAGCACATTATGGTATAATCATTACACATGCAGAATGTACAAGATGTCCGCCGTACTCAAATACACCCAGTGAGTGTAAGCAAGTAGACTGACCGTTAGCAAGTGGTCAGGAAAAATCAAATGGCTGGAGTTGAAGGCAAACTGGTATGAAGCATGAGCACTGAACTGACCTTACCCTTTACTGCACTCTTCATCCCTTCAAACCTCAACTAATATCCATGCTACCAAATGGTCAGAGATAACTGATAATCCAAGTGAAACAGTCTGGATGGCTGAACATTTGCGAAACCTGTTTTATACACTAATCTTCAAAAGGTGTGGAATCACAGCCCAAAAGCTTGCCATCATACTTGTTACAGAATCCCATTTAAAATCAAATAAAAGCAACGCCCTACCATTTTGCTTAATTATGTACAGCTTCTGATTTTCTAATAAAGTGGAGCAGAATGGTGGACAAGTCTGTAAGAAAATTGTATATTCTGAATATAAATTCATTCAAGGTCATTTCTGAGCAACAACAGAGTGGTAGAGGCCCCACAGAACATTCATAATGTCCTGCAGATAAAAAAATATAACAATTAAAAGAACCCGGGGCCACAATTAAATATTAATGGGTAATCATCGCTATATTTGTTGTCAACGTGTCCAGTCACTGGAAAAGTATACGTCTAAAAACAAGATCTCATTTTTTACTTTGAGGAAATGAGGTATCTTGAAGGCGGAAGTACGTTTAGAAAAACTAAAGGATCTCTGTAGTCGATTGTAGGACTGGGTCATTTGCTAGCTGGCTAATTCTTAAACTGAATTATTCCTGTAGCGAAGAGAAAGGTTTGTCAAGCAGTTAAGTGTAGTTTTAGATCAACAGTGCTAGCTAGCGCCACAGAGAAATTTCCTAGCCTAGCTAGCTAGGCTAGCAGACAGCTCTTTCTGATGATGTAATAGCATAATGCATTATGGGTAGTGGAGTGATGGACAATAAATAGCTATATTTACATAACTAAGTTTTTATAAACCGTAATAGTATTGGTAAAAAAAATAATTCAAAAAAATAAATAGTGAATAACAATAAACAACAGTAGTAAAAAAATATGGCGGAAATATTGCTTAATAAATTTGAGAAAAAAGCAACATAAAATACAAAATTAAAAGATAAAAAAATATAAAATATAAAAAAAAAAAGACTTAAATAATGCTAGTGATTCCAAACTTTTGAAGGGTAGTGTACATTGTATTTGCTGTGAAATGGTAAGTCTGCACATCTCCTGTTGACCCTTGATGACCCCTGGTGACCCTGTGGCCCATGTGAGCACCTCTCCTCACGTCCAGACTGGTGTTAATAATCCTGCCTCTGGTACCCTGCCGAACCGTCAAAGGCGCCGTCACTGGGCTGAGGGTAAGAACTGCCACCTCCAGGGCTCTCAGGGTCTTCTGCGCTGCTGAAGGCGCTGTAGGGAGCCGCCCCGGCATCCTGGCTGGGGTCCGTGTAGTCCTGCGAGAACAGGGCAGAGTCTGCACCCAGCTTGTACCTCTGGAACGCCAGGTACGCCTGCCCTGCCTGACCACAGCAACAGAAATCAGCAGGACCAGGAGGGGAGGGGAAGAGGAGGATGTTTTTTTTTTTTTTTTAGGAGGTGGGTGGAGACGTGAACCATGCCAATGTAGCAAGAAGCATGTAATAAAAATTATAAGTAGCAAGGGTGTTTTCAAAAGCAAAGGAACAATAAAGGATGGGATTAGGTTGAATGCCACATCAGTTGAATCAATGAGAAATTAAAGGAACATAAAAAATATGGTTCATATAATAAGGATGCAATTTAAAAATGTCAGAAAAATGAGTGTAGGGATAGACAGAGAGAGAGAGAGTGTTTAGAACCAAATTAGTAGATTAGCGCAACTGCTTTGCAAGCATGTTAAAAAGCAAATGTTACTCTAAAGAACATACAGTAGCTCCACTGCTTTACAGCCCAATACTCCACTCTACGTCGTCTGCTACTTTGTGGCTGAGTTGCTGTGGTTCCAATTCAATAATATCTCTCACAGTTGATTGTAGGTGTATATACCCCTCCAGCCCACATCCTATTTTGTTTTAATGCTTTTTTTTACAGAGGTTATATAAAGGTTATCCAGAGGTTATATGTTTGCACAACTGTCCACAATGGGTGAACCTTTAAGGGGTGTCTACAAGCTTTAGGAAATTTGTAGCTATACAAAGTGGCACCAAAGCCACAGCAGGTATAATTTGGCACTTGAATACAGAGCCCTGAAAAAGGCTGTGCTTTTTTACATGTGTGGAAGCATGTTAGAAAGTCATATGTAACGTTGGTGTGGCTGGGATTGGACCAGTTTGTCGTATTCCTCTTCAAAAGATACCCATTTTAGCCTTTCCCAAGAGAACCATGCAAGGGCGCCCTGGAAAAAACACACACATGCCGATGGAGATCACATACAATAAGGGCGTTAAAAAATGAAACCTGTTTTTTGTGTGTGGCTGAAGCAAAAAAAAAAAAAACCTTTGACAAACGTAGGTAGTATGAGGAGTAAAACCAACTGGAGGTGCTTGTAAAACACGACAACTCCACTCTACGTCGTCTGCTACTTTGTGGCTGAGTTGCTGTGGTTCCAATTCAATAATATCTCTCACAGTTGATTGTAGAATATAGAAAGAAAGATGTTTCACAAACTGATTTGCTACAATGGTGGCATCCTATTACTGTACCACGCCCAATTTCAGGGTGGTCTTTTTGGAATGATCCATTCTTTTATATCTAGGTGCCTGATTTTATACACCTTTCGCAATGGGACTGAATGAAACACCTGAATTCAGTGATTAGCCGGCCTAATTACTTTTGTCCACACAGTGTAGCATATTAATGCAGTCACTGGACATAACATTCTGCTACTTTTAGAAACAAGCTTTTTGAGCCATGGCGCCATAATTTCACTGCCTTTTAAATCCTACAGCCTCTGAAAAAGTGCTCAGTGGGAGGGGCTGTGTCGTTATGGGCGGGGCTATGTGCAGTTTGCTGAATAAGCTGCACATTTAGCAAATAAAACAATTTTTGTTTGTGTAAAAGGTGATAGAGGTACAGACCCAGGTAAAGATGGAGAAGAAGGCGAAGGTGATGGCTGCCCGAGCTGCATCTGCACCCTCCTTCAGTGGATTATCTTCCAGTTTTGCCACCTGCCACTGATTGGCCAAGAAACAGAAGCCCACAAACCACATAAAGGACCAGAAAGCTTGAGTGGGAGAGAGAGAGAGAGAGAGAGAGAGAGAGAGAGAGAGAGAGAAAGAGAAAACACATTACATCACATTACATTTCAGCCACCCTTGAAGGTCAAGAAGAGTTACCATGAAATATTGATACTGATTATTTTAAATGCCATTAGTTTCATTCATTTATTTACTCCAGAGAAAGCCAAAACCTCATTGAAATACACAGCATGAACAGTAGCTGTACTTAAGCTAATAAAAAGAGCTAGGGGAGAGTGAGGCCTAATTGAAATAAATACATTAGGATCTAAACTAAAGATCTGGAGTGACGTTTAGCTTTCTTTTTAAAGCCTTCCTCCCATTTTGCCCTTCATAGTTATTCAAAGTGTTCTGTTTTACACAGACTATTCTATGTGTGGGATTAACAACTGTGTGTGTGTGTGTGTGTGTGTGATGTGCGCAACTATTATGCTTAACAATGCAGCTCATAAATGGCTATTGTTCTCTTTAATTTACAGCGAGCCCCCATAATATTTCACATCTTTGCCCTAGTGGCCAGTGCTACTGCAGCATTGTCCCTCAGTGTGGGCACAAACACAAGCCAACCCCCACTCCAGAAATCTTCTGCAGTAATGAATATAGAGTAATAAAATCTGTCAGGAAGAGTGGAAGGTCCTGATAAGGTTTGTGTATCTAAGAAACAAGGGGCCATCACGATTACATCCTGATAAGCACTATACAAAAAGTGATACAGCACATTAATGGCCTCTACTGCTCTCTCTTTCAGTGAAAAACAGTCTCTGTGTATTCTTAGTCATAGCTGTGTTCTGTTAATTTCGTCCCTGTGTATGAGGCTGAGAGTTAGCACTGTGTTCATGTCCACGCAGTGCTTGTTTGTTCTTCTCGGAGTGGGAATGTCATTAAAAATCCAGTGTAATGGAAAACCCGCTGCCAGCCTGATTTGGTGATGTTACGTACATGTGAACTTCAGGCCCGTCTGTTGAGTAAATCTGTGGGTACACTCCCTCACCTGAGACCCCCACGTCGGCCAGCACAGCTTTTTTGCGGTCCTTAACGCTACTGATCTGGGGGAAGTAGACGTCCAGGGCCAGGAAGCCCATACAGCAGAGGAAAGCCAGTGTTCCCATGCCTACGGCGTAATTACAGGCGTTCTGGTTACGGTTGTAGACGCAGTACTCCACCACCTCATCGGGCCTGTTCACATAACCTTCATTAGCTATACAGCCGAATATCACCAGGGAGAAGACCTGAGAGAGAGAGAGAGAGAGAGAGAGAGAGAAAACAGTTAGTAATAGTATAATAGAGCAAATTCTGCCTTACTGTCCAGGTGTGTAAGGCCCTACCCGGTTTTGCTAGCCAACGACTGTCTATTAGCATTCCCCATTGCATTTAGTGTCCTCCTGCAAGCGTGTTCAGCTGTTCAAAGATGCAGCTTTAAGGGCACTTTGTGGGTATGTGCTGGAGCTTGTAGAAATAGGGGGATCTAGCCAGCTGGGGGACAAACTGGGTAAAACCTGATTGGACCGTGACGAGAATGCTGTGCTGCAGAAATTGCTGAAATTAGTTTTTCAAACCTCTTTTCCTAAACCTGAACTGCGATGAGTGAAACCCATTAACGACATTTCTCGACTTGCGAAGCAGCTGTCATGTCACACACTTCAGAGCAGAGAGAAACAGATGAAGGTGATAAACGGAAAGAAAAAGGAGACACTGACGAAGCACAAACAGAAACCACAGCTCAGACTTCCTGTTTGTGGTTTAAATAAAGTGACTACATCTTTTCAGTGAACAATGATAGTCATTCTTTATTAAACGTTATATTTTTTGTTCAGTTTGTTCACAATCTAATTGTTCCCAAAAGCACATTTGGACTTGTTAGTCATGCCCACCTTCTGTTTCTTAGGACTGTTTTCCTCGTCCAGTTTTAGGGCTTCAGAGCTTCAGCCTGGATACTGGGTGAATATTCAAATACTCAGGGAGTGGGATGTTGTATATGGTTGTCATTAACAAAATCCGCTTCTGAACACTGCTTTAATATCCTTCTCTCCAGGCTGCGCTGTGGCTCACAGCACAGGTTTGCTCGCTAACCTGCTAACTAGCTTGCTAACAGCGGAGGTGCTTCAATTTCAGGCACAAAACTGACAAAATGATTTGTGGCTAGCATGTTAGGCTATTTTATATGACTGAGTTTTAGACTTCATTTGCACAAAGACTTTTATGTTGACGAGCCTGAATATGGGTGGAGTGAGGAGAGCACTGTTTTACTGCTGGAGCCTGGATGTGGGTTGAGTGGAGCGTTGCCTCTATCGATAGCCACATGTAGCAAAACAACTGAACATCAGAATCTCAATTAGAAACTGAATACATAACCAACAAACATATATCTGAACACCCGAATACTTGGGGCCAGCCATTTTGTTCAGAAAATCAGTGCTCAACGCCCGCTTTAAAATTTAGGCAGCACTGCGGCTCCCAGCACGGCTCTGCTCGCTGAGGCATTCGCTAACTCTTCGCTAGCCCTTGTTTGTTTTTACCCTTGTTCCTGTTTTGTATCA